>NW_024066265.1:0-205268 GCF_014898535.1 Botrytis deweyae
AAAAAGTAAGAAAATGAATATTTTACTTGATATTTATTTTATATTTCTAAAATTTAATTAATAATATTA
The DNA here is from genome assembly GCF_014898535.1 of Botrytis deweyae. Taxonomy (NCBI): domain Eukaryota; kingdom Fungi; phylum Ascomycota; class Leotiomycetes; order Helotiales; family Sclerotiniaceae; genus Botrytis; species Botrytis deweyae. The sequence goes on from NW_024066265.1 coordinate 70, forward strand.
TTTCAAGTATTAATATATTAATTTAAATTATTTAAACTTATTAAATTATATATTCATAAACTTAAATTTATATATTAATTTCGAATTCTGAAGTTTATTATATTTAAAATAAAGTTTTGATATAATAAATAATAATATTATTATAAAACTAATTAGTAATCAAATTCAATCAGATTTTTTAAATACTTTTTTATATTTTTTCAAAAAATAGGTTTTTTTGATTAGAATTATTTTGAAGAATTGTTAAATATTTAATATTAAAATTTCAAAAAAAAATTGAATTTATATTAGATTTATACTATAAATTTTATAAAAGTTAGTTTTAGAATTTATAAAGATTTATTATAAAGATTTAAATTTATGATTTTAAAGTTCATAAGAATTAATTACAGGGATTAATAAATCATATTTTAGTAATATATTCAATCTAAAGGATATTTCTATTATATTAGAAATACATATAATGTTTAATTAAAAAATAATTCAAATATTATATTTTATATTTTATAAAAATATAATAAAAGAATCATTTTATATTCCCATTTGAATTATTAATATAATATCAATATTATTCAATCGTTCAAATATTATTGAAAGATTCAGAAATTATAAAAATATTATTAATATAATACAGATATTATTTTATCAATATTAGCATTACATTTCTTTTGTATTACTTTTTGACATATTTTATTAAAATATTAAATATTTATTAATATTTATGGAGAAATTCTTTTTAGAAAAAATTTATTTTCAAAGATTTAAAAATATAATATTATTAATTATTGTAATTTTAGAATATTTAAATATAATAATGAAACTTTTAATATAAAAATTGAATGAATTTATATTTCGGATAATAATCAATTTAATTCAAAAAATTGAAAATAGAATTTATATATATTAAATTTATTAAATATTCAATATATCGAATCAATGAAATTATAATTGATGATTTTTTAATCAAAATATATTTTATTATTATTACCGAATAAATTTTGAAATTATTAAATCAATTATATTAATTCTTGAAATATATTAATTTAAAAATTTCATTCTCTTAAATATAATAAAAAATTAAAAAACAAAATGTATTTTCAAATAATTTTAATAAAAGTTTTAAATAATATAAATCATTATTTTAATCATTTTAAATTTCCTTTTGAAAATTGAATATAGTTTATAATTATAAACATTTTCAAATATTTTCAAATATAAAATAATATTTTCAAAAGATTATATTAATATATAATAACCTTTGTTTCAATCTTTATAATGAAATAATAATAATTTTTAATATTATTCAAAATTTATATTTATATTCGTATTACATAGTTTTAAAATTCTAATTAAAATATAAATTTTGAAGTTTCTAAAATTATTCAAAGATTATGAACTTTTTGAAATAATAATTTATATATAGATTTAAATAGAGTAAATTTAATTTTAAACTTTGAATAATAATAATACTAATAATAATAAAATTTCATTAGCCTCTTATTTCTAGCTTAAATCTCATAAATCTTATAAATTTTATAAATCTTATAAATCTCATAAATCTCATAAATCCTAGAAATCTTAGAAATCTAATAAATCTAATAAATTTAATAAATCTAATAAATTTAATAAACTTGAGTGTAGCGAGGATTGGAGGCTTAGGGGCTAGCCTCTATATATTCTATATTATATAAGAATAGAAAAATAGATTTATTATTAGTATTATTAGTATTATTAGTATTATTAGTATTATTAGTATTATTAGTATTATTAGTATTATTAGTATTATTAGTATTATTAGTATATTAGTATTATTAGTATTATTAGTATTATTAATATTATTAGTATTATTAGTATTATTAGTATTATTAATATTATTAAAATATTATCTAAATATTATAAATATTATGAATTAACATTCATTATTTTGAATTTAATCGTTAATAACAAAAACTTAATATCTTTCAATTCATAAAATTTCAAAATTATTATAATATTTAAAAAAAGAAAAAGAATTCTACAAATTCGTAATCTGAAAATTCTTTTTCTCCAACAACTAACATAAAAAGCTTAAACTAATAAAATATAAATATAAAATTATCATATAAAAAACTCAATGTATTATCAAATAAATTTATGAATTATTAAATTCATATAAAACTAAATGCTAAAACAAAATCTTTTCATAAGAATTTAAATTATTTATTAATACTTCTTTCAACTTTTTGTATAATCTATAATCGACAAATAATATATAACATAAATCTAATAATAAATTGTTGTCTTTATTGATTTCAAATTAATATTAAAAAAAAAACTATATTATTATATTTATTACTCTTCGTTCAAACTAATTTCTACATAATATTTTTATTCTTTTTACGAAATATCAAAAATAATTCTAAATAAATAATTCATAAAGAATCTCTTTTTAAACAAACCCTATCTATTTTATGTTTCTATGATAATTCTTCTAATATAAAGAATACAAAGAATTCATAAAATCACTCCCATAATATCGAATTGTTATTATTTTATTATTGTAATAAATCTTTTTAATATTATAATAGTATCATAAAAGTAAATTAATATTTATTAAAAACAATACTTTGCTTTTAAATTTTCTTTCTAAAATAGATTCTATTGTTATTATCGATTTCATTATAATTTTGAATCTATAATACTAATTAACTGCTATTAATTGAAACACATTTTTATATTAAAAACTTATTACCTAAGTATTTATACTTGTAAATTTCTTAATAATTAATATCAAAATCAAAACTTTTTTGATATACAATAACCAACAATTTAAAAAAACCATAGCTCAAAAACACATTTAAAATAATCATTTATTAATCTTTTCAATAATATATAATTATTTAAAACTTTATATACAATAAATATATAATAATTATTTGATAAAAATATATCAATTATTTTTAAAATTTTTTCTAATCTTGAATTTATAATTTGAAATCAAATTTTTCAAAAAAATATAAAAATACATGAAATCAATTAATAAATTTATTATAAAATCAAATTTTTAAATTTAATGAATTATGATTAATCAAATCAATACAAAATAATTTATTAAAAATAATTTTCTCAATCTCAATTGAATTTTATATAAATTATTATATTATATTAAAATCTTATGATAATTAATATAAAAATATTCAAAATATCTAACTTTCAAAAAATAAGAAAAATCATTTTTGATATATTTTTCAATTTCGGCTTATTTCAATTATCTAATACTATATCAATTGATTTGATTTTATAAAAGACGAGCTTTTTCTCGGCCCTTCGTGGCTAAAAATAACAACGGCCTCGCTAGCGCTCTCCGTAGTTATTTTTAACGCCACTCAGGACCTACGCCTACGCTCGTGCTGCGCAGCTTTTTAATAATAATAATAATAATAATAATAATAATAATAATAATAATAATAATAATAATAATAATAATAATAATAATAATAATAATAATAATAATAATAATAATAATAATAATAATAATAATAATAATAATAATAATAATAATAATAATAATAATAATAATAAGATTTTGCTAGCCTCTCGCTTCTAGCTCGCATAAGGGCGCCGAAGGCGCCTTTAAGCCTAAATCTAATAAATCTAATAAATCTAATAAATCTAATAAATCTAACCCCCCCCTCCTCCTCTCCCTCCTCTCCCTCCCCTTTCTAATCCCCCTCCTCTTTCTAATCCCCCTCCTCTTTCTAATCCCCTCCCTCCTCTTTCTAATCCCCCTCCCTCTCCCCTTTCTAATCCCCCTCCCTCTCCCCTTTCTAATCCCCCTCCTCTTTCTAATCCCCTCCCTCCTCTTAATCCCCTCCTCTTTCTAATCCCCTCCCTCCTCTTTCTAATCCCCCTCCTCTTTCTAATCCCATCCCCTTTCTAATTCCTTATCTCTCTTATCGCAAGTTCCGACATCCGAACCAATCAGAAACGTTTATTCAATTCTTCAAATCTTCAATCTACTCTCTAATCAATTATTTCTCTCATTAACTACAACTTATCAATATAAAAATTATACCATTAAAAAGCTCTCAATTCATAGAATCCTAGAATCCCTTTCGATCTCATTTTATGAATTCTCTGCTTTTAATTTGTTGATTGATTGATATAAAGCATTTTGATGTTCGCGCACAGGGCATCCGTACTTTTTCTCGACCAATCAGCTTCCAGTTATGAACCGTGTTTTAAAATATGTATGTTAGGGATTTAATAAAAAGAAAATTTATTCTTTCAATAATTTTTCAATCGAATTATAGATATTTAAAATTACATTATTTCGAAAATAATGAAATTTTTTAATAAAATAAATAAAAATTAAGTTTTTTTTGATTTTTTTTATATGAATTTCTATAACATAAATTTCTAAAAATCTTACAATCTTGAAAATATCAAATCTTATTATAAAAACCCTATAAAAACAAATTTTAAATTTTTTTTATTTTCAAATTCTAAAGATTTTAATATTCAAAAGTATTATAAAATATTGATTTTTGATATAAAAATAATTTTTGGCTGATAGCACTTGGCATATACTATATATAGAATTTATAATAAAATCTATATAAGAATTTTAAAATAAAAAATAAACAAATCTAACTTTTAGACATCTAATTGATAATATATATAATAATAATAATATTGATTTTTATCTAACAAAACTTCCTAAAAGCTATAAAAATATATCAAATTAAGAATCTAAATTAATATATTATTTATTATAAAATTTAAAAACTATAAAAAGAAAAAAGAAATTTTCAATAAATCATTTTGATTTCTTAATTCTATAATATTCTAATTTATAATATATTTTAAAAAGCATTTCGAACTATATTATATAACTTTATAATTACTCTTTTAATATAATTATAATTATTTTCTATAAAATTCTTTTCTTATTACGGAGGTAATAGCTATATCTAATGGTCACTTTGATCTGGGAATAGGTATGTAGAGTAATAATAAACTAGATTGATTTGAGATATAATCCTTATAATTATATTTGCTTTATATACTCTAATTAAACAAGATACTTGTCTAATTAGGTATATAGGGTATACAAATGAAATAAATGAAATAATGTTAATAATTATAGAAGTGAGTATTTCAAAGGAGTATCAGGATTAGTGTTTATAAGGTTATACTATATAGTGAACTCTGTAATATATCCTTTAGATTGCTAGGTGTTTTAATGGTTATATCAAGTGATCTGTATAGTAAACAAACGAAAAATTCTTAGGTAATAAGTAGTATAAATATTGATAAGTGTTTTATTCAAATAGTTATTATAAATTTACTTGTTGGGCAGGCTTATTCATTAGACAAAAAAATGTGAGGTATATAAATATATAGAGTTTTTTATAAAAGAAAAGAGTGAGTTATATTATTGATTTAGATAACCTGTAAGAGAGTAATAATATTGGAATAAGGGAATTAATTCTTCGAATTGATATATATTAGAAGATCTGAATTATATTGATTATTATTAGTTGAATGTTTATATCAATTGATTTTAATCGATCTATATATACAGCACTTTTGTGGTAACAATGGAATTGAATGGAAATCAATGGATTTTAGGGGGTATAATAGATCGAGATAATTATAAGAGGAAAATAGTTTCTTTTTCTTAATCTTTATATTTGATAATTCGATATATTTTTTAAATATACCTTTTCCTTTTAGAGAATTCTCTGATTTTATTGATATTTCTAGTCGATATATAACTGCCTCTTTATATAATATATTGAAAAATGATATTCGATCTAATAAATTAAGTATTTAATGTGTTTTTGCTTAATTATTATTTTCTATTAAGATTTAATTGTTTCTTAGCAAAAGGATTTCGTGAATAAGGCTTTCTTTTAATAAATTTCAACAAAATTCTAATAATAACTTTTTAAAAAAGATTAAAGTTATTTGTGATTACTAGACTAAAGTAAATAAATATTGTATAATAATTATTCCTGTAGAATATAATAATCCTTTTGTTAATAAAACGGATAAAAATTATCTTCCCGATTTTTCTTTTAATAATAAAAATTCTTTATCAGAAACCTTTTCCTTTTTAAATGAATTTATTTTTATATTTAGATCAAATAAGCTTTAGATATTTATTTGTAAAGCTTATAATGAGTACAAATGGAAAGGTTTTAAATATAATCTTAGGAATAAGAATATACAAAACTCTATTCTCTATATGGAGTATATTTGTTTTCTTTTTTCTGATTGTTATAAGAAATATAATAAGTATTTCAAGTAAAGAAATGCTTCTTTTTTTCAATACTGGAAGTGTATTATATATATTTATATATCTCTTCCGATGTATTTAAAACCTTTGACTATTTGATTATTGGAATTTTGTAATCCTGAGTTTATAATACTTTTTGAAAAGATATATTTTGATCTTTTTATATTATTATAATTTATTAATATACTTTTTAGAAAATTATTCTAAATCAGAAATTAGCTTATATTATAATAATAATTATATTAATAATAATTAAAGAGAATAGTAAGTTTATTAATTTTGATTTTCTTTTATTATTAATATAAATTGTATTTTTTTTTCTTATTTAATTATTACAATTATCTATTTGTTTATTCTTTTTATTAAAATTATTATTTCCTTTTTTGATTAAAAAACAAAAATTCTTTTCTATCTTCAAATCCTTTATAATTAAGTATATAAAAGTCAAAGTATATATCTCTATAATAAGTTTAAAGGCTCAATTGTAATCTACTTGTTTTATTTTGAAGAATAAAGATAAGATTGTATTTAATATTGATAATAATAGTAATCTCGATAATGAATATAATATTATTAGTAAGGATAATGTAATTAATTCTAATGATAAGCTAATTAATAAGAAAAGATAGATTGATTTGATAAATCTCAATCTCAAATATGCTGAAAGGAAATATATATTGAAGGGAAAAGTTTCTATTTGATCTTACTGATTCTGATACTTATGTTTTGTAGGTTTAGAAGGGATATAAAATAATTAAACTTTTATTATAATAAGTTTTTAATTAATTTATTTATTATTATTTTTATTATAAGTAAATATATAAGATGGAAATTCTTTTTTGAATATTCCTAATATAGTTATATATTCTATATATTGATATGTTTTAGTTTAATAATAATTCTTTCGTTTTCTTTTACTATTAATTTGATTGTTTATTGATTGTTATAGAAGATTATAATTGATTATTTGATTATAAGATTAATTTCCTTAAGGAATTGTAGTATAGTTAATATTTCTTTTGATATATATTTAATATTAAGTAATTTGGCTTTGATGATAGATATAGTGATTATATTTTATCTTGAAGTTTTTTATATTATTAATTTATTGAATAATGAGATTATAAAATCTTAAAATAATTTTCGTAATTTCTTGTTATCAGCAAATGAGGTATTTGAGAAGAACAAAAGTTGTGGAATCTGCTTTCGATTGTATTCAATTGAGTAGTATTTTGTATTTCAGAGATATTGTATGTAGTAATCAATTGTTTTTATGTAATTCGGAGATGGGTTAGTTAGAAAGTGATTGAGTTGTGAAATTGTAAATGCGATATCTGTTTTAATTGTAATTGTAGTGTATAGTATTGATTCTATCTTTTTTTGATAAATTTATATAAATATAATGGTTATAGTTTTATTGTATTTTACGAATTTTATTATTGGTAGAAGTATATATGTATTATTATTATTGAGATTAAACTTCTTTGTAATCTTTTTAATATAGATATTATATATTAACTAAAGTTTTTCTATTTTCTGATTATAAATAATTCAAATACTCAAAAACTATTTTGTATTATTTAGATCTCTTAATTTATAAGCAGCCTTGATATTAGAGATAATATTATTAGCTATTAATATATTCTTATAATAATATATAATCTATATATTATTTATAAAGAATAGTATCAAAACAATTTAATCTAGATTTGTAAAAAGATAGAGTTCCTTTTTATATTAGTTTAAATTTAGATTCTTAAATATCTTATTAAAATCTTTGAATTATAATGTAGAGGAATCTTGAAGATTATATAATATACAATTAAGAACTATATATTTATTTGGTTTTTTGAATCTATTTGATAAATAATAAACTATAGGTATATTTGATAAATCTCTATAAATATTAATAAATATATTAATAATATCAAATTGCTTTATTTCTAAATTATATTTTGCTATTAATACTATTACAATCCTAAATGATTTTTTGGTGAGTGTTGTAGTATAAGTTGATTCGATAATATCCTTTATTTGAAAATCATTATAAATAATTAATCTCATTCGATATTGTATTAAGAATCCTTATTTATTGTATTTGTATATAAATATTTATTATAATAATATTAGGGTAATTGATATGTTTTGTATATTGATTTTATATTATGTTTTGTAATCTTTTAAATTATTAATTTTAATTTTATATTTGTGTTTAAACTATTTTTTTAAGAAGTAATTCTTGAATTAATGGTAATATTGAGGTGGTTTGGATAATTCTAATAGATACAGGTTAAATAGCTTCTTTAAAGCTCTTTTTTCAGATATATTAAAAAAACTTAGTTTTGTTTATATTATAAAAGCAATCATATTATATATAATAACAAATAAATAAATATTCCCCTATATATCTATATTTAGATAACTAGACTAAAATATTAAATAGAAATCTTTAATACAAATATTACCTTCCAATAATAAGTTTATAATAAAAATATTTATAAATATATAATTACTTATAAAAGAATTGTTTTATAATTTCTTTTATTATTGAATTTAATAATAATGATTTATAAATATATTAATATTAAGAGTTATATTATTAAAAATAAAGAATTGATATTTAAATAGATTGAGAATTGAATAAGGGATTTCGATTTTTATAATCCTTTATTTTTTAAATTCTTAATTAAAAAAAAATAGAATTTCATTTTTCTTAAATTAATCAATTATATATATCAAAAAAAGTAATCTTTTTAATAATATTATTTTTTTTATGATATAGGTATTTATAGTATTAATAGGATGAGTATCTGAATTACTCTTATATTTCTTGTATATAACTTAAATAGTATTATTAGTATACTTATATTTTATATTTTCAGGTTGATTATTATAATTATTTGATATTGGAATAGAATTTATAGATTCCTATAATTAATTAGTAGTAATTATTTGTTCTTGAATTCGGTTTTTTATTTCTAGAATTTTTTTAGAATATAGAATCTTGTGTATATTACTATTTTCGATATTCCTATATAAACTTTTATCCTTTAAAGACATTCTCAAGTCCTATTTGTGTTGAGGTATATCTGAAGTGTATATAATAGTGTTAGTAAAATTAGTAATAGTATATAAAGAAATCATTATATTATTCTTTTAATTAATAATTATATTATTGATATTGATTATCTATTGAATATCAAAAGCTAATACAAATTACTATAACTCTTGATTTGTATATATATTAATAGTTTTATTTGATTAATCAATTTTGTATATCCTTTCTTCAAAAAAAATAATATTTCAAATAATAATAACCTATTTGAATTTAGATATTCAGATACAATAGATTAGAAAATCTAATACATATCCAACAAGATATCCAATATTTGTTCTAAAGTTAATCTTATAAATTCTTTTATCTATACCTAACTCTTTTTTCTTATCCAAAAGATATACTCTATATCTATATCGATATATTCTATTCCAATTTGAGCAGAGATTAATAATTAAATGATTTATAACTATTAGAACAAATAATTATAGATATTCATGAAACCAAATATTCAATACTTCATTTAGGGATTTGAATAATTGAGTTTTGAAAGAACTAATATTATATAGATAAATAACAGTTTGTATTACTTCAATCTATAAAAGATTAGGTATACCTACAGAAATCCGTATTTTGATTTATTTAATAATTATCTTTTATTCTATTCATTTTAATCTATTATTTGATTTATACATATTAAATAGAAATAATTTAAATTTTATATCTTCGGTTTTGATTTAATTTTCGAATATAATGTTTTTTATAATACTAATAATTGAAACATTATTATCCTATTTGATATAGATTATCGAAAGATTATATTTTCTGAATATCTAAACAAAGAAATTCTGGATTATATCGAATACTTCAAAATAAATCTTTTGGTATAATAAAAAGCTAAAAATCTTTCTATTAAATATATTTTTGATAACTAGAAGCTAGAATGCTTTTGTATATGTATATAGGAAGTTGAATAAATCTTATTGTATGTTGTAGAAGGGATATAATAATTGGGATTTATTAGGAGTTTGTAATATTATTTATTTTATATATATATATAAATAATTAATATATTTAATCCTAAAGAATTCTTTAATCTTTATATTCTTTATTAAGAAAATAAAATATTCAAAAGCTTTTTTATCTAAATATCCTAATTACTTATACCAGAGTTATACGGAATTCTTTTGAGATTTAAATAAATCTTTTAATTAACAAAATAGTTTTTTAATATTAGAATTGAATATAGAATATATCAGAAGATTTGGATTTACAAATATCACACTTAAATTGATTAAATAAAAAAAAGTAATTTGTATTCTAGAAATAAGAGGTTATTTTTACAAATATAATAAGTAATAATATAACTGTTTTTAAAATTGTTTTTTTATAATATAAAATCCATTCCTAAAAATCATATTCCAATATCTAAAAACTTTATTTTCAAAACAATATTAACATGAAATCCAGGAATATATATAATATTAAAAAAAACCAGATCACCTTTTGAATCTTAAAATCTTTAAAGAATATTCTTGATCATACAAATGCCTTATTCAACGATCTATATTTTTGATATTCCTATTTTAATATAATTTAATACTAATAAAAATATATATTTATGTTTATTAAGAAAATTAATATTATTAATAAAATACATTATACTACTACTATTCAATATAATACTATCAGAAAGTTAATAGAATAAATTAAAAGTAATAGTATAAATTCTATAATTAATAAAATCTTGAATAAAATAAATAATTATTCTTAATCCAAAATCTTATAAATCATAGGATTAAGAATTACTACTTTTTGAATTAATCTATTCTTTCTATTCCCATACTTTATATATATTCAACTATCAATTATCCTTAATCCTTTCTTATATATCATTATATTTCTTTTCTATTAATAAAATTGAATTCCAAAAATTACATTTCTTAATAAATACAAACTTTATTGTTTAGTATATCTTAGAATAATAATTCCTATTTACTTTTTTATTCTTTTAATCAAATTCTAACTTGTAAAAACATTTATATCGATTATTTACCCTTTTAGAACCTTTTTTCCAAGTATTATTTTACTTTCTTTACAAATTATCAAGATTCTATTTAAATTTAGAATTGATAATTGAGAATATACTCTTGCCTTTAGAAACTAAAGAATTCTAATAAACTAAGCTACCAAAGATATCCCCGAATTACTTTAAAAAGTAATTAGGAATTTCAAATTGATTATTAATTTCAATCTAAATAAATATAATATTTATTCAAATAGGAAGTATATATACTCTTATAACTTATAGGAAATTGATGATTACTAAATCATTTTCCATTTTGATATAATACAACTTTGTAATTATATAAGCTTTAGTTTATTTATTATATTATTTGATTGAATTGATTCGATTTATAATTACTTACTGAAAAATATTTTAATATTCTTGAATAATAATAGATTTTACAATTGTTATAATAAATATAAACTTATTCTATAGCTTTTGAATAATTGTTTTAAATAATAAAGCTTTAATATCATCATTTTCAAAAATAAATTCCATAAAATAAAACATATCTATTATTTCCATAATCTATTCATAAATATCCTAATATAATTTATACATAATATTATATTTATTTTTTTGATATTAATATTCTCCTTGAAATATAAAGTATTTAACTAAGATATCTTAATAGGTAATTACTTTAGGCTTTATAGACTTAAGTATTGGCTTTTTAGAAAATAATAACGGAATTATTTTAATATCTCCTTCTGAATTCTTCTATTAAGATTATTCGTAAACATTAAAATTAAAAAAATACTTTACTTGATTATTCAAATCATATTTTCTCATAAAATTAACAATCGTAATAAGTTCAAATAAATCCTTGATAAGCCAGTCTTTGTTGTAAATATAAATCAACTAATAAAAAGTTTTTCTATTTTCCGAGGATTCTCTGAAACTAATTGAAATAATCGAAATAGATTTGAAATCAAATAATTTAACATCCTTCCAAATACCTTTCGATATATAAAGATATTATAGATTTAAAAACCATTTTGATCAGTATTCACAAATAACAAATCAAATAACTTCTAAGGAATTGGATTTCGATATAACGAGATTATAAAGAGATATAAAAAAAAGTATATATAAATCAAAGTAATCAAAAGATATATATATATAATAAAAATACAATATAAATACCAACCAGACTCATAACTATTACAAAAGTAATAACTATATCTAATAATCACTTTAATCTAGAAATAGATATATAGAATAATAATAAACTAGATTGACTTGAAATATGATCCTTATAATCATATCTACTTTATATACCCTAATCAGACAAGGTACTCATCTAATTAGATATATAGAACATACAAATAAAATAAATGAAATAATATTAGTAATCATAAAAGTAAATACTCCAAAGAAGTACCAGGATTAGTGCTTGTAAGATTACACTATATAGTGAATTCCGTAACATTTCTTTCATTTATAATAATTATGTAATCATTTGAATAATAAAAGATTTCAAACAATCCGAGTCGTTTTTAAATAAATCCTAAATTACTATCCTAATATCTTTTTAAACTATAAATCTTGAAAATTCACAAAATTCTTTCTTTATATTTGAAAGATTTTTTTCTGTTCCCTTTTCAGTACTTCCTTCTTTCTATTATATATTACTTTTTTCTTATTTAACAAAATTAGTTTTATTTCATTCAAAATATCGAAAAGATCTATAGAAAAACAGTTAAACCTTTAAAAAGTAATGATTCGAAAAAAAAAAGAATTCATATAATCTATAGATGACTAAAAATATTGATATTAATAATTTGATCCTAGCTCTATAGATTTAATAAAAGAACTATACGTTCATAGAGTATATTACATATAGATGTTAAATCTTCGCCCTCCTTAAGATAGTATGAGAGTAATATACCGTAAAAAGTAATACAATTATCATTATAATTACTTATTATCAATTCATAATACAGTGAATTAATTTAGATAATTAATAGAATAAATTATTAAAAGTATAGTTCGTGTAATATCAGACTAGAGGGAGCTAGTAATAACTAATACTAATCGAAAGCTCTATTTTATATAAAGCTTTTCCTCTTAAATTTAGTTATATTGTATTTAATATAACTTAGCTACTAATACTCTTATATTCTACTCTATACTTTCTATTATATTCTCTACAGTGAGTTATACTTAAAATATTCAATCAAATATAATACAATTCTAATATATTTAATTTCTTCTATAACTAATATCGATTTAATCTTATAATTAATTTTATATTTAAATATATTATACGAATTATTAGAACTATTTTAATATGATTATTAGAATTCATTTTTGTAATATCAATTTCAAATATAAAGTTCTTGAATATTAAATATGAATCTTATTTTATTGATTTTGAATCTAAAGTTTATATAATCTTTAATTGAATTAATAATGATTTTTAAAAAATCGAGTATATTAGATTTATTATATATTAGAGTTAAAATTATTTGTTATTTTGAGATGATTTATATAATTTATTAAAAAAGTTAATAAGTATGATTTTTACTTCGAGAATACTCTTTTAATAAAATACTATATAAATCTCAATTTAAATCTTATTATAAATTTGATTATGAAAGAATATTTAAGTTAGATTTTCTAGCAATAACTCTAATCCTAACCCTAATATTTTATAAAGTATTATATTAGTTAATTGAATTCGATTATCTTAATCTTATGAATTTATAAACTATGTTTTCTCTAAAAGCTTAAAAACTTCCATTTAGATTGACTAGTAATATACGATTTCATTAAGGTCAAGTTATTTTGTAATATCGAAAATTTAAATTTGGGTCATAAGAAACTCCGTTCGCCGAGCTCCACGCAAAAAGTGAACAGAGGGGGATTCGAACCCCCGCGGGCTAGGCCCATGAGAATGCTAATTGATTGAATCAATTAAGTTGTTAAACTTGAGTCACACGCCATAACCACTCGGCCATCTGTCCTGTCAAATTCACGATGCAAAATCTCGTGTTGTTGAATCCTATAATGCAAGCAAATCTGCAAGGAAAATTTGCTGCACTATGTGGGGAACGTGAGGGGCTTGGTGCTTTGCTTGGGTAAGGTGCGGGGTGTTCGGATTGTTTATTCTCTTTTGAGTTCCAAGACGCTGTCAAGTAGTAACAACAGAAGAGCATCGCGAGATGATAGTTGTTCGTTTCTAAAGGTTATGAGCTTATTTTTCGTGGTCAACAAATGTTTCGTCAAAAATGTGTATAATTTATCTCTATATCTTTATCACCACCCAAGCTTACCAACGGTAGAATCCATAAATTTCCCTTGAATTCATTCATAATTTTGTGTCACTCTTAAGAGCCTCTGTTTGTATAATTATTTAGCGGAGTAACGAAATTGCTTTCCTAACAATCGGTCAAGAATTCCGGATCGCTTGTGAAAGTAACAGTGAATTGTACTGGGCCAAACGTGCGATACTGGCGGTGTTGTCATCGACAAAAGCATAAAGTGTGAAGGTACAATACCCGTTGGCTGGAGAAGGAAGAATCGCGGATGGAAATGTAAAAGGGGTAGTAGTTAAGAGCCATGTTATGACAATTTGCTTGTATGCGAGGGCAAGTTAAGATAGAAAAGTCTCAATTGAGACGGGAAAACAAATGACCGAAGGTGAATGATGTATAGTTATATATAACAACGAAGTCCAATAGATAAAAGGTATGGACCTTTTCACCTTCATTTACAACCTTGATAATGACTCAATCTCAGGATGAAGTCACGGTTGTATGTGAAGTTGGTCGTATGGCCAGAAGTAGGAAGCCCAGGCGATCATGTCCAAGAGATTATGATGAACCCTGGTGCTCTTGGTCATCAGTTATCAGATACCAACACCAAGGCGTCTGCTTCAGCAATTGAAGGGTATATTGTTGATTCGGAATCTATCGGTGATCATGCAGCTCCCCAGAGAACCGAACACGGGCTCGTGGCCAAAAAAAAAACATAAGGTCAGAAACAAATTCTTCGCTTTTGGTCGACGGGCTTGAAGAAATACAATTCGGAGAGAAGCACGTCAACTATAAGTTCCAAATAGAAATCAATCAGGTTTAGGATGGGTGTGCCATGAATTACATCAGCTCAAAACACGTTCTACAGCGTGAAGGTTAAATGAAAGGATAGGAAACATAGAAAAATAAATAGAATGTGTATATAGAACAGTTTAATTCTTAAGGCTACAGATCGAAATTGTCATGTGTTTGCTGATATTCAGAGAACAAGAACAAGAAGAAGAATATGTTCCCAGTGTGCCCGTTACAATCATCCTGTTGCACTTTTAAATCAACGCGTTGCATAACTAGTCTTTGCCCTACTTAGAATACTAGCATCTCATGTCCAAGTAGTCATACCAGGATCTCTAACTGCTGAACTGGTAGGATAGAGAACATCTCTTGAAGTAACCTGGTGCCTCAGAACCAATCGAGTTCACGAAAAGGTATTTGTGATAACAAATAAGACGTCCTAATCTGATCATCAGACATTGCTCCTTTGATATTAGTTGGTCTACGAACCACTGATGAAGATATCTCGTGTTTAACCTTTCATGTCTGATATATGACATGGGCCATCACTGAAGACATACCAAACAGCTGCATACCAAGAACATTATCTCCATTGTTCCATGCATTCAGTCCAGCCCTTAGCGAAGGAGATGGCCTTTGTACCACCAGGCCTTTCAAGATCCCGGAAGATTGTTTGTTGCAAGTCAATTTCAAGAGTTTTGAAACGAATGGTAATACACGTTTGGATAGCATTGAAGGGTCGGATAGCATTGAAGGGTCGGGATCTGTCGATGAAACTATTGCGAGTGATATGAAATGTTCTTGCGGATGTAATTGAATTGGTTGAAAATGGATTGAACCCGCAAAAATCATCGTTGGTTCATGTCCTGGTTGAGATATCCGATCTTTCATGAAGAGAATGTCTATGTCATCCAGCACATTTAACCCAACATCGCAAGTAAATCAACGGATCCGAAACAAGATTATTGGATCGCAGGTGCAACATTGCAGCCTCTAGGGATTACTATTGCCGTGGTGTGATGCAATTTGAACAACCAATGAGAAAAATGTCTGGATCGGGCCCACTTCGAGTTCTAGAGCTTGGAGTAAAATGACTGACATATCCAAAGGATTCATTGATGAGCTTCTTGTCCACATTTCCACAATAGGCATGAAAGATGAACTTGTAAAACCATTTTTTCGCACTTTTCTTCGATCGTCTTCTCTCTGATCATCCCTCGTTCTCGTTTCTTGTCACGAGTTTGCCTGGTACACTGCTTCCATCTCTGTGACTTGTTGAAACTCCTTGTCAATCCTTTCCTGAAATTCCAAAGAGACAAATAGATGGAAAATGATTTCACTAATTAATATAGCCTACTTTCTCATGAGGCTTTGATTTAAATTCCGACTGGGAAATAGACTCCCAGAAAGGTGTTTATGGCTAAGGTCCAGATCAAAAGTTCCTGAGAATCATGTCTCTGGGAGTTAAGACATCATGCACTTATGGTCTAGATATCGAGGAAGACTATATTTGACACGAGCAACTAGGGGGCCCATAATGCTGCAACAAACTTTCGACAAGAACGTCAGCTGTCGGGCGACATTTTTGATCAAAAGCCAGCATATTTTGAAGGAGTGAGGCCATCCACAAATCTCCCAACTCGTTAAACCATGGCCCTATCATATGTGAAGTCGCATAGTAGACGTAGGTCATTCTATCAGGTTCATCTGGTATTGGCTGGCTCCTGTATTCATGAAAGTCCTCGATGCGTTCGCCATCAGCCACAGTAGCCATCTCTGCAAAAACGCATCCCAGGGAGTAAATATCAGCAGGTCGGCCCCTTCGATCATCTGAAATTACTTCGGGGGCACTGTACATTTTGGTGATGCCTACTAAAGGCCCTTCTGTTGAACTTGTGACGCCTGCACTGAACTGGTGGGCGGATCCAAAATCAGTCAAATAGACTTGATCGCCCTTGCAAATTATATTATTTGGCTTGATATCCTTGTGTCTGATATTCTGAGAGTGAATATACGACACGGCAGAAGCAAGGCAACATTGCCAACCACTAAGCAGCTTCATGTCTTCTTCTGGAAAATCACTGTCACTAACTCGTTCAAGAAAATGGCCTAGATCTTCGTCACCAGCTGGAGATATGAGAATCCCAAATTGCCGAGGAGCTTTGATTGTCTCATAAGTGCTGATAACCTTGACGATGTGGTGATGAGAAAGACCCCGAAGAACTGCCACCTCTTGCTGGATCAGAGGCAATAGCCTTTTTCGCGAGAAGTTGGGGAGACGAATGATTTTCCGAGCAATTAAACCATTATGATCTCTATCATTGAAACGAACTGCATCAACTATTCCAAGAGATCCGTGTCCTAATTGTTTGATTGTAGTGAGTGGAACTGCTTTATTACTGGTATATTCTTCGTGAGTATATTCAATGATGACATCTTCGTGAGAGATCCTGGGCGATGGGCAGACTTTTAAGTCATATAAGCCGCTGCCTTGATCCTTCTCAGATGTAGCTAATGTAGCAAAAATGCTCCGCTCTGATGCGGCATTTTCGGTCGATATTTCTCGCCGTGCCATTTCAAAGTTGAGTTTCTGGAGTTTTGTTGCAGGTGATAGTGTAGGTAGTGGATCAGAAGAACACGGAATTGCAGAATCCTCAAAGCCCTGAGTTTCCCCACTATCAATAACTTTTGGCTCATATGAGACATCTAAATCGCCTGAAGGATAGGAAGCCTGACGGGGTATAGCTCCGTTTGGAATAGAGATCACTCTTTCACTACCAATCAAGCCGCCAAACCCAAATCTTGTCTTCCTCGCCGAAATTCTTGCCGATTCGCAGATAGTTTTGCAAGATTTGCAACTATACCCTTCGCTCCCCACGACTACCTTTCTTAGACAGCTTTGGCATCTCCACCATTCTGCCTCGAACCTACATGTACCAAGGCCCTCTATTTCTTCCGTCGACAACTTTGAAGATAATCCAATGTCTTCTTTGTGGAATTCTCGGAGGTGGGTTCTGTAATTTATTTTTGGCGCTCGAAAATCTGACCGAAGGAAACGGACCTTGGAACCTAATGCACTGGCAGTGCCTATTTGTGATTGGCATGAAGGATAGTCGCAAAGATGATAAGCTTCACCGTGGGCATTGACATAGTGTTCCATGAGTACTTGCTGAGAGGGGAAGCCACTTTGATGCTCTGGACATGTTCTAACATGGCATGGGTAGGAGATTGTAAAATCGTCCGAGAATTGGAAGGAAGAAGGCTGACTATGCATTGTAGGAATATTACTTTCGCTCGAGTTTTTACAAGCGTCAGCATCGGGCAATGCTGAAGCTACGGCTGCCTCTTTCTCAAATTTGATGTGATCTTGTTTTTGCCATCTTTCTTCTTTACCATTGATTGGGACTGCTTTGCTATCTCCATCTGCACAGCTCACTGGTCGTGCTAACAAGGATTGAACGCCATTCTTACAATTATCGCCCCGGACAACGTTTTTGGCTTCTTCAAATGTTGAATCTTTGTCTATGAGCCATTTTTTCAACATATTATACCTGGTCAGAAGCCCGGGATCACTCCTGAGTGAGTTGTAGCCATCGCTATGGGGTATAGTATGGTTTATTGTGATATTCACTGTAACCCACTTCTCCAGAGCTAGATCTGGCCGTTCTAAATTATCGAGAAACGTATCTGCTTGCTTGATTGAGTACTCCGCCAAATGAAGTAAGCCAAGTATGGAAGCGCCGGATGGTATATCGGATTTCACTGCCAGGAGGTCGTCTAAGTGACGATAGGGGCGTTTATACGCCTTCCACAATATTTCATTCCGTATGGGAAATCTCTTGGTAGTATGCACCGTTTCTTTTGGATTAAGTGCGCCCCTCTCAGAAATGCTTTCACTACAATCTTGGTCTTCGGCCTGTGCTCCCGGGACTCTTTGGTTTTGACGGTCGTCCAATACTTTCTGTGATTTTCTTGACTTTCTTAGAGCCACGTCTGTTTTTGATGTGAGATCGACTTCGCAATCCGGGGCGTCCTCTACAGGTCGCAGCCAGTCATTTGATGGCTTCAATTGTTCCCAAAAAAGGTTATGAGGTGTTGGCTTGCGCTGTTTGATGGCAAAAAACCGCCCAAGTCCCGGGAATTTCTCCTTCATCAGTTGAACTTCATCCTCATCGGTCTTTGTCATACCATTTTCCCGTGCGATAACGTTAAGTGCCCCGCTATCTCT
Source organism: Botrytis deweyae (assembly GCF_014898535.1). NCBI lineage: Eukaryota > Fungi > Ascomycota > Leotiomycetes > Helotiales > Sclerotiniaceae > Botrytis > Botrytis deweyae. The sequence continues at coordinate 19,756 of NW_024066265.1, forward strand.
CACAGATACAGATGTAGCAGAGGATTCGTCCATCGTCTCTCCATGCTCGATGGAAGCTTGGGATTGTTCCGAGATAGCTTGGGACGCCGAATCTTCCAAAATTTTGACATTATCTTTGGCGATAAAGTTATCCATAAATTCGACGACCTTGCCAGGTACGATCCCGCAATCATTGGAAGAATGCCACTTGTGTTTGACTTGCGATAAAGCCTGCAAGAAAAGCGATTATTGTACGGCATACCTTGCTAGGTATAGACTTCACCTCACGTAAAAGTCTGTAACAGTTATTGAAAGATGATACTTGTCAGCCGCCCACGCATGGGTGTTGCAGGCGACTAAACCGCTTTCGAGACGATGCATTATGATGCTTGCAAGTGACGACAGAGCTGAGGCGCGGAACAAATTGTAGAATGGTGGGATGGCTGCAAGAGAAAGTTGACCGACCGTTTGAATTTGTGATCATATCGTAAATTAAAAGAGAATCAAAGCGATGAAAGCAAATTGATCAAATGAGTGTTCTGATGGGGTGTGCATTTGACAATACCACCAATATCAATGTTGTAATATATTTACTCAGGTACCTCAGGTACCTACCTAGGTAGTATCTAGTGTGTGATGCAACGAGCATCTGAAAGAACCATGGCGCGTGCGTGGCTGGAGCAGTTTACCACGTGCTTACTTTGATTGTGGCTCATGAAGCTGTGCACAGACTCTTTCTTGGCAGAAACCTGTCGGATGAATATCCATATGGATATCCTGGAGATTTGAAAAGACAATTGAATCCAGAGCGATCGATCCTCGGTAGGTCAGTTCTATATCGAAACATCGCAATCCGCTGTCGAAGCTTTGTTTTGTACCTCGAACCTGAGATTTCCAAGTATTCTTTGGTCAATCGTCAACATGTCAACATGCACAAAGAAACGGCGCCTCATTGCTTGGATAGCCTACACACAAATACGTCATAGACGGGAGATGTTCAAGACTACCTAGGTTGGTAGCTAGCAATCTGAATTGTGATTGATCAAATCAACATTCCTATCCTTCTTTTTTTTACAATATTGATAAAATATATATGGGGATGCCATACGAAGCCAAGCTATCTTTTTCTTTCCCATGATACACAATATCGAATTCTTCCACTTCTCAATGTTCTTTCCATTACTCGTTGTATAACACTCGACAATATCCTCGTTTCATTCGATTCCGACATTGCTTTTACTCAGACGTTGGTCACATTGATACAGCCTTCCTCATTTGTCAGTTCGATCCAGAATCATGGATACACGTAATTCCCACGATATTCCGAGTCTCAACGACCCTCATGCTGTACCAACAGATCCCTATCGCGGACGCGCGCAACCAATTCACAATCTACCTATTAGAGTCGAAGCTCACGAAGAAGACATACCTACCGATAGCCATGCTCTGGCAGTCGCAGATCACGAAGAGAAAGGTGCAGCACAACTAGATCATGGAAATGTTGAAGTGCGAGATTTGGGCTGGAATGATCATCCTGACGATGTTCCTACCCCTCTGGTCGGGGGTCTACCAAACGAAGAATTATGGACTTTAGTTCGGCGATTCAATAAGCAGATGTATCATGTCAAATCGTTGCCAGAGCCACCACTTGGAGGTCTGGATTTGAATATTGCGGATGAAGAGGAGTTCTCACCAGACAAGTTGAGAGCAAATGTAGAGCGGCTGTATATGACAGTGATAGTCGGGCTTGTGACCTTTTGGAAACATATTGCAAGGTTAAGGTCATGGAGGGAAAGAGATCGAACAATGGCTTTCGCATCAGTCTACTTCCTGGCTTGGCTGATAGACTTCCTAGTACCAACCATTGTTGGCTTTTTGATCGTGCTCATAGCATGGCCGCCAGCAAGAGAACGCTGCTTTCCTCCAGCACCACCCGCACTTATTGATAGCACAACAGGAGGAATCAAGAAGCCGACCGCAGGCGTGCTGGGTAACGACACTAGCTTGACTGGAGCCCCCGAAAAATATCGAGGAGAGGCAGTCGAAAAAGAAGCCAGCAACTTCGTGAACAGCTTTACCTCCATTGCAATTAGTAGTACAGCAGGGAAACACCCCCAGGGAGATCCATCTGGTGATGAAGCCGCGCCCAGTACTCTCGAAGACGCAGCACCAGACCTAACAAACCTTGCAGTCCATGCCGCAGATGCAAAGGGAAGCAGTGCAGGAGATCAAACAAATAGCCTACATGATAAAACAAAGGAGCCAATGTCGGCAGCAATGTGGTCAAAAACCCGACCTGTCATGCATGCCATTGCTGACATATCTGATGGATGGGAGAGATTTGCAAATGCATTGTCTCCAACACCACCATTTCCTCGTGACACACCTCGACTCAAGCTCGCTGGCTGTCTTGCACCTTTGCTCCTCATCTCCTTGTTTACCAGTACCTATGTGTTCATGAAACTAAATGGGCTTTTCATCGGGTTCGGATTCTTTGGAGATCCATTGATTTGGCGAGGGCTTTCATACTTGAACCGCGAATTCCCGAATTGGCAGAAGCTATTGGAGATTAGAAACACTTTACTGAAAGGTGTCCCAACAAATGCCCAACTTACAATCACATTGTTGCGAATTGGTGAAGCGAATAAAGCTCCAATTCCACCACCTCCATCCTCGTCTCTACCGCCACCTGATGTCGCGCATGCTACAGCAGGAGAGGATCTCGATCACCTTGGTAAGTAGATGACGCTCCGTGAAAAGTAACATACTAATTCATTCAGAAGGCGTATCTGAGGCAGAAATGGCTGATGCCATTAATCCAGACATGCATGCGACAACAACCAGTATAGATCAGTCAAAACCTAAGAAGAAAGGCCACCGTCTGTTGGCGGCCTTTAAAAGTGTTACTAAAGGTGGTGTCGAGACTGCCCTGGGAACGGATAGATTGAAAGCTGCAGCTGGAGCAGAACACGCGAAAAATCGTCTTGGTGTTTTAAAGGATGGGACGGACGATCCGGCGGGCCCTATACGCTTTCCCTCTAGACATAAGGGCCGAAAAGGACATGCATATATCACAGCCACCGCAACAACCCCGGCATTGAGCTGGACGACGGAGAAAGAGGACATTGATCCTGTCTTTTCTATAGCGATAGCTGACATTATGGTAAGTTCCATCAATATACCTGTACACATCGAAAGATATATGCTGATATAGCGACAACAGGAGATAAAGAAGGTTGGTGGGCTAGGCTGGAAAAGTAAGCTTGTAGTAGGATGGGCTACATCGCGAGAAATTGCGGATGGACTCCTCGTCGTCGACAAAGCCGGGGACCGAAAACAACTTACCGCCATCGCATTACGGGAAGAATTGTTCAATCGCCTGATTTCAATGGGTGCACAAATGTGGGAAGCATGGTAGAAAGCGTTTGGATGCTCATTAGTTCTGGGTCTTGATTCCCTGCCCTCTTTGGCCTGCATCGATTCGATTGGATTGCAACGATAGTACAGAGGCGCTTATCGAGAATGTCAAATAATGTTTGTTGTCTTGAAGCGAATAGTGAAGGCATAGGTTCTTAGGTTTCTAGGTTTCTAGGTTCCTAGGTGGCCCATTGCTCCAAAACAATTTTCGAATAAAACTTGCTTGTTGTTTTTCAGGGTCGTCATTGCAGGTGCTCGGCAGTCAATAATGCTTGACCTCTTTATTACTGTAATATCGTACATCGTACTGCGTAAGGTTGCATAAGTGGTCGAAGAATGAAGTTTGAATGGCTGGGAATGAATTCTAGGTGGTTACCTAAGGTATATATTAATATTAATCCCCGATGTTTTATCGACACGCAAATTAGGTAAATTAGGTAATCATTTTGATTGGTCCATGAGCCTTATCGATTGACGTGGTCAATACAGGGGACAGGCACTTGATTCTTTTCTTGTATTCGTACCGCGTCGCGCACTTCATCAACTTTTTTCTCTTGACCGACACTGACCATAGATAGGTGCAACTAACATCTCAATTATACCCATGACGTATTTCAATATAGCTTCAACCTCCGGATTGCCAACCAGATTTGCTGGGATGAGCTCTTTGATACCGTTTTCAGGATTGGAAGTCTTGGACACTCTGAATGGAGGACAACAAAGGTAAAATCAGGATCTCAAGATCTGTTGTTCCTGGTTTTCTTTATCCGCTTTGCGAATTGATTTCTTGGGTGCGTGCTTGGGTGAATGTAATAAGGTAGGAGGAGAAGGAGAGTTTTGTTTTGTGTCATGCTATGGTCAATCAATTTCTTATATGAATGATTCATTTATCGTTATTTAAACAATCGTGGCATGGTTGGTGATTGAATTGTTCACAATTTCCTGTTTCTTTCAATTGTTGATCTCCTAAAGAGCAGATAAGTACTCGTTCATTCCATACATACCCACCACCTGGGTATCATCTATCAAAAATCATCACACATCAAATATTCCAATCAATCACTTTCCAAGATGCAGCCACTAGCTGCCATTCCGTTAGCTTGTTCCATCGTGACATTCGTGCTCGGCATGTTGTGTCTTTTCGCAGGCAATAAGCCGGGTTTCATGGAGGACTACCACATTGTGACAGTATGTTCACAAGTCTCCATTTCTAAAGAGACCGCTCTAATTACATACTCTCTAGCTCAATACCTCCGGAATTGGACAAGACCTCATACCTACAACAACCAGTGGTTCTGGTTCCACACCCACCTCTCTATCCCCAGGCGGAATCGTTAGTAGTCTCAGCAGCTTGATACCCCGTGAACCTGGAATTGGCGATGACATTGCAAATGCACTGGGCGATCTTGAAAACGACATTGCGGATAAGCTTGCGGAAACCTTGGGTATCGAAGAATGGTACTCACTTCATTTGATGGACATGTGCCAGGGATATTATACGCCAAATGCAACTTCTAAGGGGGCAGGATTCAACGTAAGCTCTTGCACGAATCAAACTGCTATGTGTAAGTACTACTACTCTTTAAATTATTCTGCTACTTAGATTGCTCATATCTTCTCACAGTCCACTTCGAGATCAGTTCCATCATCTCCGAACAATTATCTATCGGCCCCCTTCATCTGAATCTTAGTGACATAGGCTGGCCCTCTGCTATTCAAGATGGTCTCGACACACTCTCCACGGCTATGAACGCTACCTTCGTATTCTACTGTATCGGCGTTGCAGCCGCTGGTCTAGCAATATTAACTTCGCTCGCCGCCATCTTTATAACAGGTCGTCTCTTCTCCTTCCTGAACTGGGGGTTAGCATCCCTGGCCCTCCTGGCTCTTACTATAGCCTCAATCATCGTCACTGTTCTCCAAAACAAAGCTGCAGAAATTATCAATAAATTTGGAAATGACATTGGAGTGTACGCATATAAAGGACAGAAGTATCTCATCCTGACATGGGCCGCTACAGCTGTTATTGCTGTTGCGACTATTGCTTGGGTAGGCATTTTCTGCATTGGCCGCAGACAAAAGGGACTTGAATTCCACGAGAAGGGTCGATTTGGAAAGAAGTCGAGACAGAGTGAGAGTAGCGAATTTGCGAGAAGGGGCGCGTAGATGTTGTGTTCTATTTTGTGGCCCAGAAGGTTCTTTTGAGTATGTGGATAGACGGATAGATTGTGACGAATTTCTTTGATCAGATATCTGCAGATATTTGGCATAATCAACATCCATTTATCTTCTTGTACGGCTTAATGGGAAGATGGCAGTAAGAAGAGGCGAAATGGATTGCCAAATGCATGCAAAGTTTTAGCAGGAGAATGGCGTAGATAATCATTCGGATAATGGTTGTATTACAACGAGATACCCAGACAAGTAGAGAGAATGCAATAAAGCACTATTAATGTATGTCGACCAGTAGAAAATAATGGGCCTAATGAAATCAATAGACACATACCTTCTTACGGTTACGCAGTACAATAGCACATATTCTTGAATGCCAGAAATTGAGGTAGATATCTGGGAGGGTGACAGGGTTTGATGAGCGCCACTCAAAGCTGGAATACGATGCTTTTGTACGGGAAGATAGCCTCACTATTATGACTATGATAATTTCTGATGGCGAGGGTCTTTGGATATTCTGAGATGAGTCTGTAAATTAGCGCATCACTTGTAACAAGTCACGTGAGCACTGGTCCCACACCTTGGAGCGTGCAATATATCAGCAAGGTTGTTCTTGTGTGTATGTAATATTTGATTTAGACCTCTCTATGACAGCGCCCTATCCTATCCATGTATACTGCAAGCTCTTAAGCGTCATCGATAACACTTTTCTGTGTAAAATGAGTTGCGTTCAACATGTATCAGCAGTTTTTTACATGAAAGAACCAGCTAGGTAATCTTCCTCTTCCTCTTCCTCTCCCCCTTCTTGTTGCCCTTCCTGTCCCCTTTCCCATTCCTCCCATTCACTCTCAGTGTACCCTTCATGCGTTTGTCTCCATGTTTTATTCCAGTCTTTCAATACAACCAATGCTTCCTCTTTGCCTAGTATTGGTGGATCTAGCCATGTATCTGTCTCGCCGAATGAACCCGTTACTCTTCTCCAGAACAGGTCTCCTTCTTGATATAGGTCATATTTCCTCAAATTTTTCCGCATATCTCCGAATATGTATTCTGTGTTAGGTTGCATTGACACAAGAAGTGCATCGCGTCGGGGTATGATTTCATTTATTATTGCCTGGTTTTCTTCGTAACGAGTCGCGGCCTCTTCTGGTCCCAAGGCCTTCTTCCATAAGTCCGTCTGTAGATCTTCATTTTCCTCCTTTAATTGCACAAGCTTATCCATCCATGTTGAATATTCCCAATGATTTTGTAGTACATCGTTCCAACGTTCTGTCAAATCTTCGGTGAGTACAGTTGCTGGTAATTCTCGACCTTCAAGATTCACATGAATCAAGTCTGTTGAAGATTTCGCCCCTATTCCCCATTTATTAGCCCATGGTCTGCTAGAAGAGTAGAAGAGCTACTTTACTTACTGGGACTGTTGCGTTCGTCGTCATTATCACCGTGCTTTGCACTTCTTCTCCTTTCACTTCTGAGATCGGCAATCTCTAGTTGAAGGTTCTTATTTTCATTTCTCAATCCAGCCATGTTTTGCCTCTCAGCGGCGGCTTCAGTTTTTAGCTCAGTGACCATTTGCCTAGTATCCTTATGTGCTTCTCTTTCGACTCCGAGGTCGACCTTAAGTCGCTCCGTTCGCTCTCTTTCGTCATTTTTTTCCTGCTTCAACTGTTCTATTGTCTGCCTTGCTATTAAAATATCTGGATCTTCACGTTGAGTGGTGTAATGAATACTTTCACGGATAGTCCGTTCGAGACTCCTAATTTGTCTGCGCAGAAACTCCACATCATCACTAGTTGAGACCCGTGGTGCGATTGGTGGTGCTTTGGAGCTTTGAAACCACGATCCCCACCACGAAACCTTTTGATCTGACTGTATAGCCTGAACCATTCTTTTGATTTGTGATGAAAGCAGGTCGAACACTTTGAATGAGTGCAACCTTATCCTTTCTAAGCCGGGGCTGGTATCACAAATTGGAAAACTTATTGACAACGTAGTAATTTGTTTATTGTTGTTTCAAGAAGTTCGTTCAATCTGCATTCTTGAAGTATAAATAACCTTTGACTTTGACTTGCTATGTCAAAATCCTGGATCATACGGCGATCTCTTAGGCCAATACAATTTGTCTTTATTCACTGAAGACAATCTACGCCGTACCGAAAGCCGAAAACGGAACTGTAGTGACAAAGAATTCTAGCCTATTATTTGTTCACTGCCATGCTCTATCAAAATCATATTATATTACGGACTGGCAATTATGTCAAGAGGACTCCTCATAATATTTTTTGCAAAGAAAATTAAAACATTCAAGAATGGCTCACCAAGGAGGCAAACAGGGAGAAGGTGGTGGGCGGGGAGGTTCACCAGCAGCTTGGGGTCGCGGTGGCTCTGCGAGGGGCAATGAATTAGGAGTGAATCGTAGTGCCTCTGGGAGAGGCGGTGGGCCAGCTCGTACAACTAGTGGGGCAGCGAGAGGTTCACCAGCTCTCACAAAGGGTAGAGGTGATGGGACAGCTCGAGGCGGTGGCCATGCTGGAACAGTTTCGGGTAATGTGTCATTAGCATATAGGCCTGCAGCTGGAGCCTTGACCCCGTCCGTGACCATACCGACATCACAGGGCCGAGGTCAACCGGCTCCATTGAAAGGAACAGCGCCCGTATTCCAGCCAGGGGTACCATTGGGTGCAAGTTCTGTTTCATCAATACCGCCCTCCGGCCAACCTGGAGTAACCGCAACAGCGCCTTTGCCAACCTCTGGGCAGCTTGTTCCTTTGCCCGATCCTAGGATGGAACTTCCATATGAAGGTCATGAACTTCCTCGATTTCCTCATGAACCTTGGGAACATGGGAAAGCAATGCTAGACAATCCATTTTGGTACGATCCAGTTCCTGGTACCATCATAGTAGACGGAGTAGAGAAGCCGAAGCTTGATAAGAAGCTTTATGAAGCTGCGGGAGACAAACAGCCCGAATGTAAACCACCCCCATTGTATAACGAAGCAATAATGCAAACAGCGCCATATAAAAGGATGGAACGGTATGGATCGGTAGAAATGGCACGTGCTTACCATCACGGGGACGTAATATGTGCAGTCGAACACTACCCCGACTTTGCCAGAACAATTCCGGAACAAAATGATAGATACCGAACTGACACAGTCTTTGGACCTGTTTTCTCGAAAGAACGTAAATATATTGTTCTTCAAAAATATCGCGAGCATTGTGTTGTGATACCAATATTTACACACACAGGAAGAGGCCTTGCTGCCAAGCCACAGGCGGTAAGGGAGCATTATATATCAATACGGGATGGAGACCGACCTAATCAGGCTCCCCCAGAGAACAATCATGGTAGTCTCCAAACGCATAGATATCCGCAATTTGAAGACCAGCGAGGACGAAGGGTTCCAAATTTTCACATCATGTCAGATAAATCTGCCGCTTATTTCGTTTATCCGATATGTCATAGATATTCAGTACCATGTATCTTCGAGTCGAGATTACGGACAGAAAGTCTCGATTACCTCTTACATATCTATTTGAACTATGGTCCGAATCCGTCCCCAGAATATTTTACGCATAGGAGAGATCGGCGGATTACAACTGCGGGGGATAATGTAGCACAAGGGATGTAGCAAGGTGTATTCGGCATTTTCTTCACATAATGTTAGATCCAAAATCCATTTCCTTTTAAAAATATGAGCGCCTCTGGACGTCTGTAGCGTCTGCGATGGATAATCTAGGGCAGAGTTGTATTTAAAAAGAGTACATCACCTTGAGGACAGGATGCGCTTTGAAAATAAGAGATGCTTAAAAATGATTTAGTGTATAGCAAAGTGAAAATTACACTGGGAATGAAGCTGGGGATCTGGACACTCAGGCTTCAAATCAATTTGCACAACCCACATCCCGGTTGCTTCTTGTAAACTACATCAATATGAAGAACAATTTGACTTTACACTACCTCAGTATTGATGACGAAACGCGAAAGTGGGTAAAATCATTTGAACCAGCGCATCAGTTACGTGTTGAGGTATATTGTTCCTCACGAATGTGATATTATCATCCAGGTCATACAAATCACGGGTCTATGAGAAGGTATCTGAATAATCCTCGGAGAATATGAGCTTCTAAAGGGCAGTTATCACTTGTGTACTGAGACATGAATCTGTCTCCCAAAATCCCACTTTTTTCCGAATATGTCTATTGAATATGACAAGAATGCAACCAAACAAAGGAGGTAATGCAGTATAGTTCTCAGGAGTCTCCAGATCCGACTTCCCGTCTATGCATTTATTTCATATGCCCTTCTTCTTCTTCTTTGTCCGCCACCTTTCCTTTGCTTTGTGATCCTTTCATCTTGATCATTCTTGGATTTTCCCACGCCCCCCATCAACATTTCTTTCTCTCTGGAACCGATCCAGCAAATATGTATACATGCAATCGTACGCCATGGCGTCTTTGATCTAGGCTAAGTCTTCTTTCTACATGAAAACTTTGAATTATTAAGGTACCCGACATATTCATAATCGGACCTGTGTGATTCAATTTGATGCCCTCTCCTCCACGCCAATACAACCTCATTCGATTATTATTTCCCTCTGTTCGTGAGTCCACACTACGAATTCGTTACAATCGTTAAAGCTCCATTTCGAACCCCAAATAAGCTGTCTTTGAAAACAATATTACCCAATATTACGTCTTTCAATTATTCGAATGTGTCCTGAGTATTTGAGTTCCTTGTTCGTTGATTTTATGAACTTGATACATATTTGTCGCAATAAAGAACGACGGTATGTCCAATCACAGGATCAGAGTCCCGTATTCATGTTACTTCTTGGCTAGTTCATTTTTATGATTTTACTTTTTCGGTTTTGTGCTGAGCAGGTGAAGGACTTGATAGTATTTTTTTCACACAACGCCATTCATCGGCAGCATCGAGTTGTTTTTAGTCGATAGCTCAAATTTCAGTTGCAGAAATCTTAAATTTAGGATCGGGGGGGGGGGCGGGCAAAAGGAAACAAAGTTTGGTTGATAAGTAAGTACTGCAAAGTCTGCATATGGATTTGAGAGAAATCGAAACATATACCGAGAAACAATGTCAAGCTAGTACCAGAGGGATAAGAATGAGATTACTTCTACCTCACAAACTGATCTCAGATCAACTATCAGTGACGATCATAGCGTATGAAGTTGAAATATGACATCATGACACCTTGCTCGCTAATCTTTCCAAGCCTGAAGTTTGAGTCACTCTTATTAGCTTCGCGTCAAAGTTCAACGGTCTGTCATTGATCTGCCCCTAATTAATTTAAGCGAGTCTAGTGCAATGATCTTCCTCTTGAAGTTGGCCTCGCGTGGCACTATTTAGCAATTTTTTTGACAGATATGACAGATGTGTTTTTTTGTCCATTTTTGACGCACTTATCGAGGATGAGTGCGTAAGATAAAAGACCAGAGGGGAAGAGTTTATTACGAAGTACGAAAACTAGTCGATCTTTCCTCACTTAGTGCCTTTCTTTCAATTCATTTCATAATTTCTTCACTACCTAAGGATCTTTTTTTTTTCACTTCAACTTTCACCACCAAATCCTCGACATACAAGTCGAACGCGAAAAGTCTACACAACTCGATTCACACAACACTTTCATGAAGATATTGTCAAAATGAAGGTTTCAAAAGCATATGTCTTCGTTCTCATCACCTTCTTCAACCTGAACACCGCAGCAGTGATTCCAGAAACCACTACTATAGACGGAAATCTGGTCCCATTCAACATGACCACTCCCGAAATCCCCCCACCATTTGTCGTCCTCTCCTCCCCTCCCTCCCCCACGAAGACCAAACGTGACGAGGCCAAAGAATCCTACAGAATAGTCCACGTGTATCAGAAACCCTGGCCTTGGCAAAGAACGAAACCAAAAACAAAGCCCAAGGTTACACCACGTCCATGCCCATACCCCGAGACTCGCCCATGCATCACGCAAAAAGAGATCGATCAAGGATGGCATGATAAGGCAGGGTGTTACAGCAGATCCTTGTTTTTCACCTGGGGGTCTACACATTGTTGGGACGCAGGAGATGATTGTGTTAAACCAGATTGCAGATATTGAACGTGAGCTAGTGTCCCCGGCTATTATATATAGAGATATTAACTTGTAGTAGCTAAAGAAATTAATAATAGATTGATTCATCATACAAAGTTTGAACGGTCAAGCCAGAAGAGTTCGATTACCTAGATATAATATCAGTAGGTAACTATTGGTTTGAGAAGGATACGAAAGACGTAGTATCTATATATCTGTAGGTTCTAAATGTCTATATTGTATTGTATTTAAAGAGTTAGCTATATATAGAAGATAATAGGTTTTATTTAGATATTAAGGAAAGAGTTAGCTTTTTTGTATTTACTTAGATTTGATATAATAGTTATTAAATCAAAGTCATTTATTTATATTTATATATTCGAAATTCTTTCTTATAATTTTCAATGTATATAGTTCAAAAGAAATTTATAAAATTATAAAAATTTGCTTTATTAATTAAGGTCTCTAATCTTTAGTAATAAAAATAGCTTTTTCTATTCTCTTTTTATTTATTTATTACTTTCATATTAATCTTATTTATATCAATTAGATTATGAAATACTTTTTTGAGTTAATTATATAGATCAAATTATTAATAATAAATCAAAAGATACTTTAGATTAATATATAGTTATAATATATATCTTATAGGCTTACTATCTATATATATTATATATATCTATAAACTTTACTAAAAAAAATTAAAAATTATTATATTATTTTTCTAGTTGAGATAAAAATTAATATTCTTGAAATTAAAAATAAAATGATTAAATTTAGATAAAAAATTATGAATTTAATTCAGTTGAATTACTGATTCTCATTTTAAATAAAATTATTATTTTTGATAATAAATATATTATTATCAGAGAGTAATCATCTAATAGGGTTTATATAATAGATCTACTATTCTAAACTAATTGAAATAGTTTATAGTTTTTATAAGTTAATAATAAAATTAATTAATCTTAATGTTATGTTCTGATTATTATAGGGTATATATATAGTAGTAAGCTATTAGAAATCGATCCCTAATACTATGTCTTTTAGGATAGATTATATATATAGTATAGTGGTAAAGCTTATAACTTCTATTGAATCTACTTATATAATAGAGTATTAAGGATCTTATCTTATAGATATTGTTCTGAGATCTCTTATTAGATATACTTTGATTAGAATTGGATTAATAATTTATTGTAGGTTATGAGCTAGTATATAAGTATATAGTATATATAGTATATAAGAGGGATTAGATTAGTATTAGTTTATTATAGGAAGCTGGTTCGTATTAATAACTAAATAGCTTTGAAATGTGTGATTTTTATAAAATAGTATATGATATATCTTATTTCTTATTCTATATTCGAAGGGGAAAGGCCTTATTTTATACTTTTTTTCTACCAATCTAGCTTTCTATTATTGTAAATCTCTTCCTTTTTTGATTATTCTATTAGATATAGCTCTTCTTTCTTATTCCTTATTCGATTTCACTATAATTATATTAACCTAGCTATGTATAAGTTGAAAGAGCTAATAAAGAATCGGTTTTCCGGCCGTCCTAGGCTAGTGGCCTTAAGCGACGATCACGTGATATGATCATGTGACTTGGTCAGGTGACTTGGTCAGGTGATCCTGTGATTCGCTCCCAGTATACTATACGAATATAGAACTATATATATACATATATATAAAAAGATATATTATTATATTATTTTCATATAAAAATAATACAATTAATTGGAAAAATGAATTTATAAGGATGAGTATATATTTGCTTAATGATTAAATATTCTGAATTCATTAATAATATTAAATTATTAATAATAAGGATATTAGATAATAGGATAGTGTTAATCTATTATTATAAATTATATAGTTAATTATATATTATTAATAATAATCTCTATTTAGTTTTTTCGGGACGAAAAGATTAAAGAGGAAGGCTCTGTTATAAGGTATATATATAATAATAAACTATTAGAAATCGATTCCTGATATTATACCTTTTGGAATAGATTATATATATAATATAGTAGTAAAGCTTACAACTCCTATTGAATCCGCTTACGTAACACTGATTACAAAGGTATCTTATTCTGAAACTTTTATTTAATAAATTTGAATAAGAATAATTATACTTTAAATTTAATCCTAATAATTAACTCGATTATAATTACTATATTTCTAATATAATTCTATATTTATAGAATTAGCTTATTTTTAATTAATACTCAAATAAATCCATACAAAATAGAAATAAATATCAAGAAAAATCATTTAATAAAATTCATATTTTAAATCTGTTATTTCGAATCGATTAAAATACTTTATAGCTTTTATAGATTAATAATAAAATAAATTAATTTTAATAAAATATACAAGTTTTTATTATTTTATTATTACAATTAATTCTTTTAATGTTATAATAATATTAAATGATTTAACTAATATTTATTAAAGATAATAATATAAGTATAAAATATATAATATAGATTTAAAATAAATTAAATACATAATTAAATAATAATCTAAAGAGATATATATTTAAAGAGATCTTTAATTATTAAATTATTAAATTTCTTTTATCTAGATTTCTTACATATAATTAAATTTAAAAGATTAAAAATAAAACAATTAAAATTTAGATTTTATATATAAATATAAATTTGAAATAAAATTATTCAAAGAAACAATATTAATATGAATATTCAATTATTTTTAAATAAATCTAGAATAAGTTCTTGAAACTTTCAATATATCCAATAACTATTTTGGAAATCAAAAACATGATTTTATTAAAATTCAACAAAATTATTTTGAATTGATTTATATTACAATAAATTTAATTAATAAAATTATGATTCTTATTTTCATAATATAGTTTTATGAATATAAATTTAAACTTTACAGATTTATAAAATAAAACAAAATATATGTTTTTTAAATACATTAAAAAATATAAATGATTCTTTTCATTTATTTAAAATAATATATTTCAAACATATATTATTAAATATAATAATTGAAAACATATTTTTTATGTTTATAACTTCTTATATATTCTTTAAAATATATAATATAGAGATTTCTAATATAATTCTAGAAATCATAACAACTTACTAAATTATTAAAAGTAATTCCTATCGAAAAAACTAGTATAAATAGTTAAAATATAAAAAATATAAAAATTATTATAAAAACTTCATTATCATTATTATTATAATAAAAATATTAATTAATTTTACGTAAATCACTATCTTATATAATACTACGTAATTGAGCCGGATACTCCTTCGGAGTATCTACTTTTATAATTTTAAAATACTCTTTTATTCTATATTTCAGTAAACTCTAATATCTAATTAAGTAACTCTATCACCCGATTAGAGTATATAAGATCAATATGATTCTTCTAATTATCTTATAAGTTAATCTAGTTTATTATTATTATATATACCTATTATATAATCAAGATAATCAATCGATATAGCTATTTTTTCGTAATAATTAATAAAACAATCCTTATTATTATTATTATTATTATTATTATTATTATTATTATTATTATTATTATTATTATTATTATTATTATTATTATTATTATTATTATTATTATTATTATCTTAATGAATCTACTATCTAATATTGTTAGAGTAGATAATAGTAATGAATCAACTAGATGTAATATAGTATAAAGACTTTTCATTAATTCTTCTAAACTATAAAAATTCTATAATTTATAATTATATATGGATTGGCATTAGCCCGAAGTAGCCCCACAGGGGTTATTCATATGCCCTTATTAGCTTTTATACAAATTGATTATAACAAAACCCTCTATATTACATATTATATTCCAAAATATGTATATTTATCTTCTAAATTTGATTTATGTAATATAAGAGAATGGGGTATCAAATAATTATATCTAAATTACATTCCAAAAGAAAACAAAAACACTATAAAACTATAAATAATTAATAAATAATATTTCAATGTACTTACCGTTCTTATTAATAGATTATTAGGGATTTATAAGTTTTTTTTAATTTTCCAAGTTTTTTTTCTTTCAATAAATTGTTCTTTATTATCCCTTTATTTATTCTATCCTTTTATTTATTCTTATCTTATTATAGCTATTTCTCAATCTATCAATTCTTAAGCAATTATAGCTTAATCTACAACAAATTCTATTGAATTAATTATCCCTATATACCTTTATTACTTTAAACATATTATATTCTTTATTTTTAAAGATTTTTGTTATTATAATAAAAATCCTTATATTAAATATAATTATTATTATATTCAAAAAAAAGTTTATTAATTAATATTTTTTTGATATATTTCTAATATTAATTTATTATATCAAATTTAAGTTTTTTAATAAATTATTTTTGTTGATAATTAAAAGAAAAAGAATATTAAGATTATAATAATATATCGAAATAAATATTATATTAAAAATATAGAGATCTTTTTATAAAAAAAGAATAAGTAAAATAATATTAAAAAACCAAAATTATTTAAAATATTATCTTTATTTGTTATAAAAAAATTAAATTAAATAAACAATTTTATAGAGTATCTTATAAACTTATATTAAATTATTATTAATTACTTTTTATTTTTTGTAATAATATTTAATTAATTTTTTGAATTTTAGAATAATTTACTTATATTAGATATTACTATTCCAAATTCTATTATAAGATTGGTAGTTATAGTAGATTTGAATAATGAGAGCGATTTTATGGTTTCAGTTGTTCATCTTTATACTATTAATACTTCTGCTCTATTTTCTGTTTTCTTAGAAGGTAAGATTTCAAATGCTGTAAATATATTAGTTGGTTTGAAGGGTTATAGATCTTTTTGTATTAATATTTAATTATTATTTTGTCTTTATTTCTGTATTTATTCCTTTATATCTAAAAAAGATTGCCTTAGGTATTTTGATAAATCTTTTTTTGATTTTAATAGTAATAAAAAGAATAATCCTTTTTTCTATCAAATCATTAATATCTTTCAATATTTTAATATTCCTTGTATTTCTAAAGGTAATATTAGTATTATTATTCCTCAAGCAAAAAAGTATGTTATTAGAGATTTAATAATTTCTATTTATTAATTTATTATTAAAATCTCAGTTATTTAAGTTATTCTTTTTCTTTATAAAACTTTTTATATAATTTTTAAATAAAAAACAATATTGATTATTATTAATTCCCTTTCAGATTCTCAATATCGGAATACTAATACTTTATTAAAAGTTAAGATTTCTTATATAAATTGTTCTATTTATATTGGAAAATCTAATATTATTATAAATTCTTTTGAAAGTATTTGATTTTATAAACATTTATGGATTATTAATAATTAGTTAATAAAGATTTGAATATTTAACAAAGCCCTTATAAAAAAAAAAAAAAAAATATAAATAAAAATAAAGTAGATATATTTTTAACAAATAAGGGTAAGTAAAGTAATAGCAATGTAAATAATATTATTTTTAAAGTTTTCCTTTTTATATTGGATTTTTTTGATATGTAAGATAAAAGAATTAATTTTTATTATAAAATTCTTTTAATATACTAATATAATAATATTTTTATAACAGTATCCTTATATTAATTAAAGATGTATTTTTACCAGAAATAAAGCTTTATAAAAAAAATAGTAATAATCTTATCAATCAAGTATTAATAAAAATTCAGATAATATCGATTTTGATATTTATAAATTGAAGCCTAAAGCATTCCAAAAATATTAGAATAAGTTAATATACTTAACAATAATATATGGTATATCAGTAAATAAAAAGTTGTATTTTTATTCTTATCAGGATATAAAGAAATAGAAAAAGGAATATTGCGAATAGCTTTGTATTATTGATAATTTGCTTGTGGGTACATAGCAGAACCCTATTATCTTATAGCTTTTTTTTTTTTTTTTTTAAACTATATATTGATAATTCTCTTTTTTTATTATATTCTTTTAATACTTTTTTTGTATTATTGAGATTGTAGAAGGCTTCCCACATATCTTCCGCTGGTTGATAGCCTTTCCATCAAACTAGATATGATAGTCTTTCCATCAAACTAGATATTAAATACTTTTGCCTCTTTTTTTATATACTATAATCTTCTCCACTTTATATTTCAAATGATTATTTATCTCCTCTGGTAACAATAGGTTAGTGATATTCTATCGTTCATGCTATAGTTTTAGTAGGAAAACATAAAAGATATTGTAAATTTTATAAATAAATAATAGTTTGAGTTTATATGCTTGATTATTAATTTTTATATTTATTATTTGAAAAGGGTTTATAAATCTATTTAAAAACTTTTTTTTGAATTAAAATTACTTAATATTTTGAATGTTTAATATTATTTTGTCTTTAATATTATATTATTAGATTACCATGCCATTTGTATCCTTTAATTTTTAATCTATAGCTGCTTACCACAATTTTTTAATTTTTTTTTTTTTTATTAAAAAAAGCGATTTATTTATATACTATTAATACCCTCCCTATAACATCAACATCCTCGTTGATATAGTGGAATATTGATAGAAATCTATACATCACTTAAAATAAACTTGTTTTTATTATACTATACTATATAACATTATAAATAAACTCTACAAATAATAATAATAAAAACTAATCGTTTTACCAATAATTAAAATAATAACTAATATAATAAATCAGATTTTAGTTTTATTACTCTATTTACCCATTAATTTAAAGATAGAATACAATAAACAATTTATATCATATTCACAAAAAAAAAAAAATTATTTTAAAATTTACTTATAAATTATAGTTTTCTATTTAAAATAATATCTTCCAATGTTCTGAAATTCTTAAATATATTTTACATTAATGTTTAAATGAGTTTTGGTGAGGTAATTGTTTTATTGATGAGTATGTATCGGGCAAGTTTTATAAATTTATTGATAATTATTAAAACTATATTATATATATACTTATTCAATTTTAATAGGGGTAAATTTATAATAAAATTTATAATTTTTTTTTTTAAAATCTATAAAGAATAGAAAAAGATTATAATTTGTTGTAGGGTTTATATCTTTTAATAATGGTTTGTTAATATACCGTGTATGTTTTAATATATATTTTTATATTTTTTTTTATTAAAAGCCAAAAGCATTTAAATTTTAAGATTTTTAAAGTTTTAAAGGTATTTTAATATTTATTTATAAAGTTATTGTAATAAGTTTTCAAAATCTCTACTCTTAAAGTAGAGTTTAATGGTATATAAACATTCTTATTATATTTAAGAAGTCTATTAGTATTTATTTATTAAAGTAAGGCGATTTTAGTGAAATATAGTTTTTAATTCAGATATTTTTTATTTTTTATAAAATCATTATTTATTTAAAGTTATAATAAAATATTTTTTATTATTTTTGATATTAATTTAAATATTATTTCGTTTTTTATTAAAATGCAAGTTATTTAATATAATATTAATTATTTATAATTAATTTCAATTAATAAATTTGATTATTTATGGAATGGTAGATTATATCCTTTTCTTTGTAAAAGATCTATAATGTTATGTAAAAGCTTTGTCTTTTGATAGAAAAACTTTGAAATAATTTTATAATTATTAATCTATTTTTTAGTTTATTCTGAAGGGTTGGGAGTATATTATTAATACTTTTTATATTAATAGTGTAATCAGAGTAATATGATGATCTATTTATAGAATTCAATTTTCTTGTTTTGTATATTTTTTCGAAATTATATATAATTAAAACCTTTGTTTACCTTGTTTATTAATTATTTAGATTTTTTTTTATTATAGAATACTAAAAACTATTATAATCCAATTTAACTATAATAGTATATTGATTTCCTATTGCACAATAATATTATTATATAAAAACTGTATATATTACTAATAATTCTTAATTATAAATGAAATATCATTATTTTACTGAATTTAGTTTTTTTGAATAAAATATAATGGAGTGTTATTATTGAACTGATACATTTTTGATTTTTTTTAAAAAAAGCTGTAACAATATATAATTCAATATAAAAATCGAAGTATTGGTTTTGATTATTATACAAAATAAAAAATCGAAATATTAAAAAATAAATATCGATATAAAGGTTTTTTTTAATACTTTGAATATCTTTTATACTTCATTAATTATTTGAATTTGATTATTATCTTTCCCTTCTACATTCCTTTCATTAATACAATTATACTATAGGCTATTGCCAAATAAATTCTAATAAATTGTTAATAAAAATTTGTAAAACCAAGGAATATTTATGTATCTTTTAGATTATTAAATATTAATTATTTTATAATAATTTAAATATATCCGGGTTTTATTGTAACCCCCTTTACTAAAACAATGAATTCTAGGAATTCGACTTCCTTGATATAAAAAACACATTTTTTTAATTTTATAAAAAATTTATATTCAATAAGACACATAAATATTTATCGGATATCTATCATATATATAATTTTATCTTTGGAATAAATTAGGATATTATTTAGGTATATTATATATATATTATTTACTAACCCTGTTAATACTTAATTAATATATATCTAAAATATTATAAAAATATTAGTAAAACTAAAAAATATTATCTTATATTTATATTACCCATATCGTATTCGAAATACCATTTTTTATTTATTATTTATTCTTATATAAATATAATAATATGTATTTCTAAGATTTAGTTTAATAAATATAGCATTTTATTAAAATTGATTTAAGGATTTATTAATAAATAATAAAAAAATTTAATTCTTTTTTATAATCCAATTAAATTCTTAATAATCAATATATAACTAATAGCTTCTCCTTTTTTTGAAATAAATATAATAAGAGCTTTTATCAAACTAATAGATTTTCTTATCCACCCTTTTCTTTGATATTCATTTAAATATTTTTATAGTATTATTAATTTTTTTTTGATAAGAAATAAATTGGACTTTAAGAAAGGGTTGAATTGAATTTGAGGTTAACATAATATTTTATTGGGTAGTGCTTGAATAAAAAACTATTTTTTTTTTTAAAAAAAGTTTTTTTGTATTCTTAGAATTCTTTTAATATTTTAGATAAAATTGATGTAAGTATTAGGTAATCCTCTTTTATTTTTGATTGTAAAATCAATTTATTTAAGAAGATTATAAAGATTGATTTGTTTTCTTTTATTTTCTAATAGAATTTTTTTATAGGAATAATTTCAAGATTGTTTAAAATAAGGTAATATTAGAGTAATATTGATTTTTAATCAATATCTGGATTAATTATTTGTAATTATAGGAAATCTAAGATAGTATTTATTTGTGGTAGGTCTAATATTATTAATGTGAAATTATAGATGTAAATTCTTTTTTCTTTTTTTTTATCTTTTATCTCGATAAGGAATTTATAGTTTTTATATAATATAATTACAGTATTATTTGCTAATATAAGGGGAATACTTTTTTTAATAAAAATTTAATCCTATTCGATATATTTGTTTTATTATATAATATTGATTTGCGTTTTTGAATTGATAAGATATTAAAGTATTATCAGCTTATTGTTATTGTAAAAATTGTTATAATTATAAAAATTATTTGTCTTTCTTTGTATAAATCTAATATTAATGAATACTTATTATAATAATTAAATCTAGATATTTTCTGTATGAATAGATTTAAATAATTATTTAAATAATTATATTCTTTATATTTCCTTTATAATATCTATATATAATATTATTTTAATAGATTATAATATAATATTCTTTTTATTAGTATTTCTAGTATATAATATTGTAAATACAGTTTGTATATAATATCTCAGTAAGATATCTCGGATCTTTAAAGATTTTTCTTCAAAAAGATTAATTAAATTCTCAGGCTTTTAGTTTTATAGTTTGGGTAAAGTTGTTTTTCAGATAAGAGTATTTAAATAGATTTTGATATTAAAAAGGTAATTAGTTATACTTGTAGGAGTAATATAATTCTCTTATATCTTTTTCTTAAAACAATTTCTTTATATTTTTTAGTTTATAAGTTTATTTATAAGTTTATTATATAATTTAAATTATTATAAAGATTCCAATATTTTTTTGATTATATTAAATAATAGATCTACTAAAAGCCTTTTGATTTAAATATTCTTTATTTTTTGCTCGATATTCTCTTTAAAATCTTTCAGGTAAATTATAAATGTATTTACAATATCTTCTTTTCTTTATCTTACCTATATAAATTTTTAAATTACTTATTATTATCTAATCCCTTTATTTATAATAATATTATATATATATTTCTTAAAATTTTTCTAATTTATTTCTTTATAATTTGATTTATTTATAAATCAATACCAAATCATTAAAGATTGTTTTTTGAAATATTAAATAACATATTCTATTTTTTTTATATTAATAGAAAAATAATATCCACTATTACTTTGAAATATAATTTCTGTTTGAAAAAAGAAATTCTTAATTTTTCCGATATTCTTTTCTTTATATTATTTCAATTTTTATAACTTTGATAATTTTCCCCAATCAAGGTTAACACTCTGATAGATTATATTTGATACAGTTGTGGGTTGGTTATACTTGATTAGAATAGTTACATATAAAATACAATCTATAATCATTCTATAAGCTTCTTTTATAACTACTATTTCTTCTTTTATTTCTTAAAATTGTTAGTTTAATAATACATTTTTATTATTACTAAGGGATTGCAATTAAACCGAATAAATATTGTTATTAATATTCTGCAAAAATTGATTAATAATTTCATTAGATTGATTTTAAATTACACTACAAATATCCTACTCTCTTTTAGAAATAAATATTCTTTTTGTTGAAACTATAATAATATTAATATCTACTTGATTAGGAAATAATTAATAAATTACTTTATATAATAAAATAAAAAGAATTATTAGAATAAATAATAATAATAAATCAATTAAATATAATATAGTATAAAGACTTTTTATTAATTCTTTTAAATTATAAAAATTCTATAATTTATAATTATATACAGATTGGTATTAGTCCGAAATAGCCCCACAGGGGCTATTCATGTGCCCTCACCAGTCCTTATACGAATTGACCGTAACAAATATCTATAATAATTTTTTTTTAAAATAATCTATTCCTTTTAAACTATACTTATAATATCTATAATCTTTCTTTTTATAATTAAAATAATAATTATTATTCTTACTCTTATTAAGTAATATAAATAAGTTATACTGTTTATTATATTTATTATATCTTTATTATATAGTTAGTTAAGTAAATTATAAAATTGTTAATTAATATTAGTTTGAAAAGAATATAAAAGATATATTTATAGATTATAAATATTTATATTATGATTTTTTGTTACGTAAGCGGATACAATAGGAGTTGTAAGCTTTACCACTACGCTACGCACGTAATCTGTCTACAAAAGGCATAGTATCAGGGATCGAAGTCCTGATAGCTTACTACTATATATATACCCTGTAACATTTTTAAGAAGGTTAGCTATATATAGAAGATAATAGATCTTATATAGATATTAAAGAAAGTATTAGTCTTTTTTAAACTCGCTTAGATTTACTATAATAGTTATTAAATTCAAGTTATTTATCTATATTAATATAGTAATATTTTAAATAAGATTATAATCTTACGCGATGGTTTGAGTAAGGGGAGATAACTTAAAACCTCTATTATCATTTAATAAGTAGATAGATTTAAATTAATTTTATAAATAAAGTATATTAAATCGTATTACTATATAAGATCGAGTTTATTATATTTATAACGTCTTTCTGAAATAAATAGTAATAAAATTTGACTTTTTAATATACATTATAGATGAAAAAATAATCGTATAATTATAAAATCTAGATATTTGATTATTTTATAGAACTATTTACTAAAAAGAAAATAAAAAAGATTAAAATAAGAAAAGTAAAAAGCAAAAGATATTCAAATATCTAAATATCTAAAAATCTGATTTTTTTTTTTAATTTCTTAAAAAAATAAAAGTAATAATAACAATAAAACATTTATAAAATATCAGCTTAAATTATTATTTAGATTTATAAGTTAATATCTCGTTTTAAATCGATTATACAATTATATAATAATACGATATTTATCGAAGATTAGCTATCTATACCAAAAATTTAAATTTTGTTACTCTTTATCTTAAAACGACTCTATAATATTAGCATTTAGATGATAATATTCCTATCTAAATGATCTAATTATTATATTCGAACGTTGTAAGCGAGATTCTGTGTCGCAGGGATGTTGTATTACGCTAATCCCTGATCGCAACTACCCCACAACAGCTCGAAGCTTCAAAATAATTTACACTTCGTAGGTGTGTATATACCTTCATTTCTCAACTTCTGTATTTCAATTTCTTCCCAACAACAACACAAACTTTACACTAGGCTTTTGTTATTTTCTTCTATTGATAGCCAAACCATCTCAAATCAACAATGCTGCCTTCAATTAGAGCAGTATCCCTGCTCAGCCTCCCTTCATCTTTGCGACCACTCCTCCTGTCACGGCTTTACGCAACACACACTGGCTTAGGTACCACAAGTTCCTCATCGCAACCAAAAAGAAAGGCTGTCACTACCTTCAACGATGATGGCAGAGTTCCTTGGCGCGACTTATCGCGGCGTGAAAAGGTTGCCAGAACAACGCAACAAACGTTTAATCTTGGTACTGTCCTCATCGGCACAGTATTGACGGTATGTAAATCGCAATGTTTTCACACATTTCACCACTGAAACTCAATACAGGGAGGCGTCATCTATCTTCTCTACACCGAAGTATTTGCGCCCGAGAGTAAAACCAACCAATTCATCAGGGCCGCCGATCAAGTCAAGAAGGATCCGCGATGTATAGAAATACTGGGCGATGGAAAGAAGATAAGAGCATATGGCGAGCCAACAGCGAGCAAATGGGCAAGGGCTGGGCCTATTGCGTATGTATCCTATACTACATATGTGCCCGAATTGTACTAACTTTCATTAAGATCCAACATTTCGAAGGATCGTAGAGGGGTGGAACATCTGGTTATGCATTTCAACGTCGAGGGTCCGCTCAATCAAGGTGTGGTGAACCTACATATGGTCAAGCGACCGTCTGAGAGTGAATTCGCATACAAGTACTTATTCTTGGACGTGAAAGGGCATCAAAGAATATACCTTGAGAACGCAAATTCAACAAATAATGGGCCGGGGAAAAGTAAATTCTTGGGGGTCACTTGGCGATGATGTAAACATCCGGTTCAAATTGGGACAGTGAGAACATTGTTGGGCCGGGATGAGGTGGTGTTTAACATTTACCATTTAAACAACTGGGAAAAACTGGAGGGATTATAAAGGGTTACTTAGCAATGATTTGAATATCCGTTTCAAACAGGGAGATTCAAACGTTCTTGGGCTGGAATGAGGTGCACTGGCGAGACTGGTTAATACCAATTCTGAATTCCTTCAAATTTATATGTTGGTCATCATCTAGAGCTTCAAGCTTGTAATACCCTGTCATTACCTAATCTATGCCTGTAATCTGACCTCACACCGCTTTACCAAATTAAGCTTAGTGGATTTGAACCTTAATTGATGTGCGAACGCCATGGCAATCTGGCCATCCCCTCGACCACAACAATAATTTGAATCCTATCACAAAAAGGGGTCTTTTATTTCTACACAACTCCAAAGACTTCCCGTCAGAGATAATAACATCTACACATATTAGAAGGCTATCAAACATGGCAGCTCTTGCTTCGAAGGCGCAATCCCAAAAGCTCTTCGAGAAGTTAAAGACAAAGCCAGCAAATCGGGTACGCAAGACAAACCTCCTCTGGACAAATGCATTCATGATGCATGTGCTGATATGCTTTCGCGCAATAGATTTGTTTTGATTGTGGGGCAAAGAATCCAACATGGACGTCTGTGCCTTTTGGAATCTACCTCTGCCTTGATTGTTCATCGAATCATCGCAACTTGGGTGTTCACATCTCCTTTGTGCGATCGACAAACCTTGATCGTACGTATAGGGCACGACCTTGGATAGGATCCGGGGCTAACATTGTGACCAGAATGGCAATGGGATCAACTTCGGGTTATGAAAGTTGGTGGTAATGAATCTGCCACGAAATACTTTCAATCAAATGGAGGTACTGCAGCACTCAATAGCAAGGACCCTAAAACTAAATACCAGTCGAACGCGGCCACGAAATATAAGGAAGAATTGAAGAGACGTGCTGCCAAGGATGCTGCAGAGTATGCCATTTTCTGCGGATGTTAAATGTCAATGCTGATTGATGTACAGATACCCCAACGAAGTCGTGATTACCGATGCGGCGACTGATGCCGCTGACGGAACTTCTACACCTGCCGGCGAACCTGATGATGACTTCTTTTCTTCCTGGGATAAGCCTTCGATCAAGCGACCAACACCCCCAATTTCTCGAACTGCCACACCACCTGTTGTTGGACGAACCCCTTCCCCATTCCTCAATGCCGGTGCCAATGCCGGTGCCAATGCCGCTGGTAACGGAATCGCAAGAGCAACATCACCACTAGGAAAAACAGAAGGGGCAGCTGCAGCGCCTACGGCTAGCCGTATCACATCGTCTGCTGCGTTGCGGAAAAGCGCTACAACAGGGACCGGACCAAGAAAAGCAAATGTCCTCGGCGCCAAGAAAACCAAGCTGGGTGCTAAGAAGGTTACTGGAGATGTAATTGATTTTGATGCCGCCGAGCGGAAGGCAAAGGAAGAAGCCGAGAGAATTGAGAAATTAGGCTATGATCCTGAGGCCGAAGAAGCTGCGACAAAGAAGTCAACCGCCAAGGCAGCTGATCTTTCGAGCATTGCCGCACCAACACCTGTGAGCCCAGGAAGGGCAGGGTACGGTTCTGGCCACAGCAGAGAACGGTCAAATGGTGAGGTTGAAAGACTCGGAATGGGAATGGGAAGACTTGGATTTGGACAGATTGGAGGCTCAAAACCTGCAGCTACTGCACAGAAGAAGATGGGCGGTTTTGGCTCAGTTGGGCCTATCAAGGCCACAAAAGAAGGTAAGAGATTACATTCGAAAATTCACAACCTCCTAAACCTCAGAGCTAACATCTCTACAGATGATGATGAGAAATACGCTCGTCAAAAGTTCGGCAGCCAAAAAGGCATCTCGTCCGATGAGTTTTTCGGCAAGGGGTCATTTGATCCGAGCGCACAATCAGAAGCCAAAACTCGCCTACAAGGTTTTGAAGGTGCCACATCTATCTCATCTAACGCTTATTTCGGAAGACCTGAAGAAGAAGAGGGCGGAGAAGATTACGGAGATCTCGAGACCGCTGCAAAGGACTTTGTCAGAAAATTTGGTGTCACAGCTGGGGATGATTTGGATAACTTAACACAAGTCCTTGGGGAGGGTGCAAGCAAACTGCAAGGTGCCATCAGAAGCTATTTGAACGGCTGAATAAAGGTGATGGGTGATACACAGGAGTTTGGCGTTTGTACGAGCAGTATGTGAAACTGTGATGGCAAGATTGAGAAGTGAGAACTGTGGAAAACAGACTCGAAGATCGCAGAGGGCATAAAAGGCTTGTTCTCGTAGCAATCGGTGAGGATAATTCATTTCTTCTCTTATGTACTACTTTGGTCCTACAATTTAGATGAAATTACTTCTGTGTAACTATTGTAGATTTCCGATACTAATTGGACTTGGATGAAGGTGTAATGATCATCTGTGTTTTGAAAGATATCGCTTGTTTCTTCGTGATAGATTCCTTTTCTATGAATCTGGCCAATGTTACCCGACAAACAG
Organism: Botrytis deweyae; assembly: GCF_014898535.1. Classification (NCBI taxonomy): domain Eukaryota; kingdom Fungi; phylum Ascomycota; class Leotiomycetes; order Helotiales; family Sclerotiniaceae; genus Botrytis; species Botrytis deweyae. The sequence goes on from NW_024066265.1 coordinate 47,276, forward strand.
ATTCAGTATCTTGGACTATTGGAATCTCTAACAATGGAAGCACAAACTCGCTAGTTCCCTTAGCTAAGCAATGGAGCACAACTGGGGGAGCTATCTGAAAAGCATGCCGAAAGTTCGGATTCAAAAGTTTCCGAAAATTGCAGGACCAGACAGTATTCTCCATGAAGTCGAAGACATAGTCACTAATTACCTAGGCGGTATCAAAGTCTAAATCATTGGCATGAGTTGAAGGGGGATTATTGCTTATAGTGCAGAATCTGTTGTGCCGGCAGCGAGGGGTTTTGAAAACTCGAAAATCGGAAGTTTGAGCTGCAATGAGTGTGATGGATTCCCATACTTATTGATGTTCAATTTCCAAACAATTCTCATAAAAAATGACACGATTTGCCGCACATGATAATCTGTGAGTGTGTATCTCTTCCGGCCTCTCCACAATAATCGAGACAAGTAAATAAGACTGGTAGCACCCACCCTAAGTAGTATTAAGATATGATTGTATCTGTCGACGTAGTAACACTACCAGGGAAAATGTCAGATTTTCCTACAGTACAGTCGCTAGACTTTTTCACCATGGCTTTTTGTTTCAGCTCCAATATACCGTGTTTTCTAACTATCCACCACCACCTCTGCTGATACTTGACACGGTCGTCTTAGTACTACTAGTGGTCCATCTTCTACCCGTTGCCGCCCCTGTCTCTGTTATCTTTCCCGGGATTTGTTCTCCGATTTTAGTACGACTCAGATCTGCCTCAATCGTAGCAGTTCCGGTTCTTCTAGAAAGAGCGTTATTAGCTACGCCAGGGTACCCTTCTGGTCCTCCGGGTTCTCCAGTTGTGGCAGTCGATGTAGCAGGACCTGGTGAATTCCATAGGCTTTGTCCGGGTACATACCAGGTGCTACCGCTGATGATTTGGGGGATGGTAGGCGAATATGCGGCGATGGAGATACCGATTGTCGAATAGATGATGGTGGTTTCGATTCGTTCGATAATAGGGGTGGGGCAAGCGATGAATGTTACTTCGTCGGTGATGCTGATGGTTGGGGTACTAGTGCTCAGAGCGGAACGTGAGCTGGTGAACTGGGAGGGATCAATGGCGGGGGAGTGGAGCAAAATGAAAGAGAGAGTTAGAGGTGGGAGATGGTTGATCTGAAATTGTACGAATGGGGGAGGTTCTTATTGGGGAGCTGAATGAGGAGCCGGTGGCTGTGGATTTGGTGATGGTCCTTGTCAGAACCAGTGGAAAAAGCAGGGTTGATGGACACCAGATGGCCTCCTTTGCACAGCTGTAGATGGTGTAAGTACTTGTAGAATTAACAGTGATGGTTGGAAGATCATCTGAAATAGATGTGGAATCATCATGCTCCTTGCTCTCGATGGATACGATGATGGTATGGTCGGCAGTAGCTATCGGGAATGGCGCCCCACTTGTGATAGTAGAATCAGAGGAACTGGATATCTTGATCGCAGCGACAGGAGATGGTTCGGTCTTATTGCCATATGTTTGAGCGGGGCGGGTATGCGAGATGGAGCCACTGGTTGAATTTGGAAATAGTACCATTGAAGTTCCTGAGCTCGCTCCGCTGTGTGTACCTGTCGCTTCGGCCGAGACATCGGAACCATATAAACTCCCCCTTGTAATTGTAGAATTGCTCGAATTTGTGGGGAAAGGTACTGTTCTGCTTCTCGACTCTTCAGCAGAGGAAGAAGATGTTGTAGAATTGGTTAAGGATGATGGGATAGTCGTGGAAGGGATCTCGTATGTACTCTTACTCAACGTTGTCTCAAGTTCTGGTGTTGGAGTAATAGGATTGCTTGTTGTCGAAGATGCAAGACCATTCTGAATTAATGAAGTGGTACTGACAAAGCACGTTGAAGGCAACGGCGCAACGTACAGAGTTGATACCAAGATAGGCCCAGCTGCCCATGTTAAAAAGTCGATTGTCTTTGCTGCTTCGGCATAGACAGCAACATCGATTATGAAATTCTCGGTAAAATTAAGGGTGCATGGTTGGTCTGACTGGTAAGTAATGCAAGCCTTGTATAGAGGAGCGTCTATGTATGCGCCTGCCTCGAATTTGAACCCGAATTTGAAGACTTCTACAGAGGTACCCGCCTTTAGTTTGAATCTGAGAGCTACACTGAAGCATCCAGCTCCGGACTTGAATTTTGCCGGCATGGATTTCGCTTTGATTCCTTTCCTGTGTTTTGTTGGTTTTGACGAGAAAGATATTCATGAAGGTTTGATAGAAATGGGTTTTACATACAGGTTCTCCTCTACAAGCTCTCCACTCAGTGAGTTCAGGATGATGAAAGTATCATCTGGAAATTCTGCTTCAAACCCAGTAATAACGTCCACCGGCGCAGTGACTGTAAACACCAATTCAATCTCAAATATCAATCCAATAGAGTCTTTGTCATTAAGCTAAACCACATTAATACGTCAACAAGAAAGGTGTGAGCATGAATATGGGGTTCCACTCACCTGAATACCGAGAAGACTTTCTGATGTGAATATAGGAACGGTGTAAGTTCCTGCCACGGCGAACGAAATATCTATCTCGAAATGTCCAGTGACCCCTAGAAAACCGAGTCTTAGGTTCAGATCGAGTGCGTCGACGATGATTTCCGTGGGGGTTTTCAGAAAATGTAGAAAGTCTCCTAAGATGGAATCATCCGTTTCCACTCCGGTAGTCGTAACGATTGCATTGCCGGTGGTGAAACATTCCACGCAAATTGCCTTGATGGATCCTGTTACTTTTCCTCCCTCACCAGGTGTGGCTTTTACTGCACTGAGAAACTTGAGATCAGCAGGAGCTTGCATATTGAGATTTCATAACAGTGACTTACACCTGGAACATGACAGAATTGGGTGGTAGATGAATGGCTAGGGGAAAAGATCCAAGATCTAATGCCGACCGTCTTTCTTCTGGGAAGATACGATTTCTACAATGGCGCCTCGTACTTGAGACTTTGAGTAGTCATCTTCTCCGTCATATATCTTGTGTGGTACATTATCCGCAGGGACAGCAGAAGACATGACAGGAAGAGCCAAGCTGAGCACTAAACTCGAGAGAATCGCCCACTTCATGATGGCAAATGTGAGGCTCGAATCTAGTTCAAGTGACGAAGGATGCTTGGTGTTCAATGTAAGATTTTGGTGTAAAAACGAATGTAACTTGGAAGGACCACGTGTAACGATACAACATATATGCAAAGTCGCAGCAGGACAAGAAAGTATTATAAGGGTGGTCAATCGAGAGTGAACCATTCCTTTCCATGCCGTGCACGAGTAGCTCGAGCATTCAAGCGAGCACGAAGATACCCCGCATGGTAATTTCCCCTTCTGAGATATTGAAATTGGAGGTAATTTACATAGTGTTCAATTTCAGCATCCGTGAATTCACTCATGTCAATATCTGCGGGGTCACTGTGGTTGATACTAGTGGACAATAGGCATCTCTCAATGGCGGGCTGGATAGTGAGTTGTGAACGGTCTTCCGCCGAAAAAGCATGACAAGTAAGTACACGGTGAATGCAATCAAAGTAAGACTACAAGCAGTACCGTCAAACCTCAATTCGCATGGTATATATACCTCGCAAGACCAGTCCTTCATTCAATCATTGAGATAGCTTCGTGAGTCTATCAACTGGAAGAGACATATCTTAGAGATTAAACTTGAGAATGTTGTTAAGCTCTGAGATATATGATGGGTGTGGTGGGGGCTAAACCTACGAGATGTCATTTTGGAAGTTCGAGAATAGTGATCAAGCGAGAAATAAAGGGGGCATTTAATATTGATAAAATTTTAGACGATTCGGAACCAGGAGATAAATCATACCCGTGTTGCATTAAACTTGGAGGCTAAATTCTGGGATTCTAGAAATAAGGAAGCATGTGTGGAAATATTGAAAATAGATTACTCATGGAATTGATGTCTTGAACGATACCAAAAACACAGTAGAGGTGTTCGTAGATTCGAATTGTTGAATGAGCTTCAAGTCCCAATATACAAAGTGAACTCGACGACCCAAAATATTTGAATGTCTCAACTATATGTATAATTGGATGCATACGAGTGTCGAGCTGTACTTTGGATAATTGATAACTCTGAATTTGGCTGGAGATGATAGCAGTATGCTTGGATTTCACAGATAATTGTGGTGGACCGAGCTACATCTAAAGAGCTAATTCATCTTCGCTATCTCCCTGGGGCGGTGCTAATACATCCTCGCTCCCCTGCCATTGAGGAGGCATCGGTGGTAACTCTTCATCTTCTTCCGCCCATCCATAATCCTCATCATCTTCACTATCCGGAATCTCGAACTCGGCTCTTTTACGTCCTTGAGTAGGGAGAGCGACGGCGGGTGGAGGTCTAGGTAGTAAAGGAGATCCTTGACTAGGTGTAATGGAGGAGATACCCACTTTTCCAATGACAAAAGCAGCAAACATTCCTCTTCCATCAGATAAAGTCGTACCGTCCACTTTAATGACTTGTGCAAACCGTACACCATCTACTTTATTTCCTTCATCATCGTCCCACCCCCAATCTCTAAATAAAGCCACTCGACACCCAAGGCCTTGTTCCCATGCAGTAGCTGAGATTGATGGTATCAAGGCTGCCCCGAGGCCGGGTCGCATTTTGGTTACGCATTGAGTGAGGATTATTATGGCGATATTACGGGTGGTAGCAAGTTTTTGGAGAGCATTAATGAGGTATTGGAGGAGGGGAAACTTGCGCGAGGAGGGGTTGGGAACTATTGAGGTTAGTCTAGTGATAGAAGGCAACATGAGAAGATGAGATGGATGTAGCTGGGAGACATGTGATGATGTGAACATTTTTGGATTGTAACATACCTCCTGGTTTCTTGGGAGTCGATGTAGAGTCAGCATTCCGGGGAAACGCACTGTCGATTAAAGTAGAAAATGAATCAATGACGATCAGACTAGTATTTTCAGGGGGAAAGTTTTGTGTGGTGTGAGTAAGTAAGGCAAGAAGATGAGATAGAGTGGGCGTTGTGAAATGATTGAAGTTGCTTAGAAGGGTGTCGTTATTGAGAGGTTCTGAAGATGGAAGTTTTTGTAGAATTTGACTGAACCTAGGACCAGATATTGGATGCGACGCGTCTGGGAGTGTTAGTAGAGTACATTCTGGGGATCACTGGTACTAAAAGTGGCATACATGGTAGCGATTATAAATAATCGAGATCTGTCTGAAGTGGAAATCTAGCAAGGGAATCGGAATGCAAGATGATGGACAAATAGCAAATGCTTATAAAAGGAATATCAAATAGATGAAAGATGACTTGCCTACCCAAACAACTTGTTCCTTCTGATGTAGAACTCTGGCTGCCAAATGCATGCTATATGTAATTAGCATACATGGTCATTCATACGGACACTTGAGAGTGTGCTCCATTACCCCAGAGTAGTTTTGCCAACGCCGGGTGGACCATAAATTTCCGTCACTTTTCCTCTTGGAATGCCTCCATAATTTTGATCCGCACTTGTGGATACTTGCAATGGGTCTGTGATTTGGAGAGCTAAATCCAAATTCGCCAAACCGGTGGGAATGCAACGCGTTGGCGATGATTCTAAATCTTGCAAGGCTTGGGCGGCGGAAACGGTAGGCATACGATCTTGGAATGTGTCAGCCTATCACTTGTGTTGTGTTGTGGCGTAAGGATTTGTGATGAAATGAGCATTTACGTGGGGAAGACGAAGAGAAATTTGATCTTCCAGGGCCATGTATGGATTGATAATCCATTGCTGCTTGCTGTTGCATGGGAGGAGTAGAATCCTGTAGGATGAGAGATGATGAGACGAGACAAAGTGGTTATGGTTATGGTTATGGTGATGAAGGGAAAACGAAGTTATTCGCGTCTTGATGTTGCATTGTTCTGTGGCTTGAGATTCGATTGAAATTGGTGGAGAAGGTTACCTGGGAAGGGAATGGTGGGAGGGTGGTCGGTGAACTGTGCTCGTGAGGTTGAAAGCACGTGACAGTGACATTCTAAAAATAAGTCGTCAGGATAGATGCGATGAAATTATCTGCACTGACGATCCACCACCACGTATGTATTATGACATTCCCATCCCCAGATCTCTAGATCCAAAAGCTTAATTGGAGAACAATCTTGGACAATCTTGGACAATCTTGGACATTCTTGGACATTCACTATCATCCATCATTGGTCTGCGGGATTGAATATTTCAAATTCGTATCTTTCTTCCCCGTCCATTGATTATCGTCCCTCGCCAACAACATGCCGGTGTTTGTTTTGGTATCGCCCTTTCTAAACACCTCAATCACGTGCACATCTTTATTTCATTCTCTCCACCAGGGACCCTCATACCTACCTAGGACCTAGATAGTCTTTGCCATTGCCATGATTCATTCTTGGAAGCGACAGGTTATAAGGTTAAGGAGTGGAATCAATCTCTTCCTTTATCAACGGAGGATTACTCGGGTCGTATCACTTGAAAATCCTACCTAGGTACCTTCCTTCCTTCATCACCAATTCCTTTGGTCGGGTGGGCAAGCATCTGGGTAAGTATCAAATAATAATCGGGAGGCTATGCATGCTGGCAGGTATTTCAAGGTGAATAAGTAGTATTCAATGGCCTATTATTCAACCCATCCTTCCAATTTGTTCTGACTTCTCTTCATTTTTCTTGTCCTTTCCTTTCCTTTTCTTTCCCTTCCCTTCCCTTCCTCTTCCTCTTCTTTCCTTTTTTCGAGGTACCTACTCACATCCTCCTCCAAATTTGATTTGTTTTGATTTGTTTCGTTTCGTTCCATTCACGTCAGCTGATCTTCACTCATTTGGACTCGGACTAAACTTCCAACCAATATCATCGTCATATCCAACATTCACTTCCAACCCCATTCACCGATCGCGGTTCGCTTCGCATCAGATCATCTTAGCTTCGAAACATTTCCCACGTTTGATTGGTCGATCACTTACCCTCAATTCACACCAACAATCACCCTAGCACGTGCCAAGGTCATCTTTCGAAACAGCCGCCCCCATATTCTTCACAAGGCCCAATTGGGAAAGATCGGACGAACCTTGGAACCCCTCGATGATACTTTATATTTTCCACGCAAATAATTCTTTTCGAGAAACATCTTTCTTTCCAATCTCCACACAATCCTTTTTGATATCATCTTCAACAAATACATTCACTCCCCCATATTTTGTCCTTCTTTTGACTTTGAATGATTCATTCTTTGGCATTGCATAATATCTTGGAAACTAGGTCCCAAGAGTTAAGGTTCTTCCAAACTATTTATTCAGTACCCGTACTTAGCTAGCTACTTACTAAATAAGTCGGAACAACTTTTTTCTTGATCTTTCGACAGCTTGATCTTGATCCTCATTTTTTTTCTCTCTCTCTCTTTCTCTCTCTCTCTCTTTACTTCACAATCAACAATATGTTTCCCAAAAGTTTCTCAAGGAGCCTTCTCCTGGCATTTTCTGTTTCTCAATCCGTATCTGGTCTCAAACTCGATACCTCTGATCCAAGTACGTAATTCTTTTTCATCGTTGACTCTACAAAACTTACAGCCCCTACTGACAATCGTGTGTACAGCTTCAATCAAAAATGTAGCAGGCACCATTGCATATGGCCTCATGAAATATTATACCGGCAATGTCACCAATACACCAGATACCATTGCGGTATTGCCAGCGCCCTACTACTGGTGGGAGGCTGGTGCCATGTGGGGAACCATGCTCGATTACTATCACTATACTGGGGATGCTACCTACAATGATATCACAACACAAGCTTTGGCATCCCAAGCTGGCCCGCTCTTCGATTACATGATGCCAAACCACCAAAAGGATGAAGGAAATGACGACCAAGCTTTTTGGGGAATGTCTACCATGTCTGCTGCAGAAAAGAATTTCCCGGAGCCCTCCAACACGGGCGGATTTACGTGGGTAGAATTGACCGAGAATCTGTGGAATACCCAAGCTGCTCGCTGGGATACCTCGGCTTGTGGTGGTGGATTGAAATGGCAGATTTTCTCATTCAATAATGGATATACATATAAAAACTCGGTTTCTAATGGAGCTTTCTTTCAACTTTCGGCACGCCTTGCGCGCTATACCGGAAACCAAACATACGTCGATTGGGCAGAAAAGGTTTATGATTGGACTACCAAGATTGGATTTATTGATTCAAATTTCAACACTTTCGACGGTGCCGATGAATCCAAAGCTTGTACCAATCCGAATAAAATTACCTGGAGTTACAACAATGCCCTTTTCCTGTACGGAGCCGCTGTCATGTACAACTACACCACCAGTTCCACTTGGCAAACACGAACCGAGGGTTTGTTAAAAGCCTCGTCCAATTTCTTCACATCCGATAGTGTCATGTACGAACAAGCATGCGAAGAAGTAGCAACCTGCAACAATGATCAATTTTCCTTCAAGGCGTATCTCGCACGGTTCATGTGGGCAACTACTCAAATGGCACCTTTTACAAAAGCCACTATCACGTCATATCTCACCAAATCAGCATCTGCAGCAGCTAGTATTTGCGCTGGTGATGCTAATGCTTGTGGTACAAAATGGTATACGGGATCGAATGATGCAATCTTCGGCCCTGGACAACAGATGAGTGCTCTGGAAGTCATTCAAGGATTACTTGTCTCTTCCGCCGCGCCACCAATCGTCAAAGGCCAAGCATTTGTTCAATCAACTTCTTCTCCTTCGCCAGCTTCTTCCTCTTCGCCAGCCTCTTCAGCCTCTTCGTCTTCTTCATCCGCCGTCATTAGCACTAGCAGCAAATCCAGTGTTTCAAGTCGCAGTAGTGTGAAAGCAACCACTAGTGCTACCAGCGCCGCAACAACTGATCCATCCACAGACGTAATCGTGACCGATACCATCCTGGAAAGTACCACAGTTCCATGCTCGACTAGTTCTTCTTCTACGGTATACTCTTCCCCCGAAGTTCCCTCTTTCACCGCACAGCCTTCTACACTTACTTCGGAAGAAGTAAAATCTTCCACTGCAGTCCCTTCGTCTACTTTGAAGTCATCTTCTCCTATCACTTCTTCTAAACCAAAGACTTCGACTTTTGCTGTTACAACCCCTGCGCCTGTTCTTGATACCACAACTACAGTCAGTATTCTCCACAGCACCACTGTATCTTGCAACACATCGGTATATGCCAACTCTACTGCTTGGTTTGCATCATCCTCGTTTTTGTCCAGTCGTCTTACAATTGCTTCATCGGCCCCTGTTCCTGTTACATCTGCTCTGCCTGCGTCTTCTAAATCTTCAACCGCCTTACTGATTGATACTACTACACAGCGAGCGCCTACCATTTCGGGTACCGGTTCGAAAGGAACTATGAGCTTATCAACAACAGCTTCAGCCTCGGCGACCAAGGCCACAGTCACGGCGGCTGCTGGAAGAAATATGGACGTTTCGGGATCGGGCTTACTGGCCGGTGTGCTTGGCTTGGGGCTTTTATGGGCTGTTTAGGAATAGTTTAAGAGGGTCGGGATGGTGGCACGGTATGTAATATAGAATAGGGGAGTTGGGTGTACAAAGGGTATATGATTGGATTGGAACGGGATTGTCAAAAGCTGTTTCTACTTTCTGTTTGACAGGCTTATCTACGGCCAGATTGTCCAGTTGAGCTTGAGGCATTGATCTGGTGGAGTTTTTGGTCAAAATCATACTGGTGTTTATTTTGTGGTGGATACATACATGGATGGATGAATAAATTGGAGAAGATAAAAATGATTATAATCTGGGGTAGACTAAAAAAGCTTCTGGGAAGATTTGTAAAATAGATACCCTGGATCGATAGATATCACAGATATAAAGGGAGGAACTAATTTCATTTCAAATTGCTTGTAATCTACAATGTGTGGCATATATTGACCTTTTTTGCTATGAATTTCGCCCTGCATCCTTCAAAACTCACCCACAAATTAAATTTACCTTTTGTAAGGTTAGATTAACATTCATCGCATTAAGATCAGATTTTGACATCTTAATCAGGAGCGAGCTGATAATCATTCCAAGGTTTCCTCATCTTCTTGAGACTCGCACTATAGACATCCATGAATAACATATCTGTATCAGTACAAAACTAAACCCCCGATAAATCTATCGGGATAGAGTAATCATTTCAGAAACTCAAAGGCCAATTTTGGGTATAGCTTTTATACTTGAAAAGCAATTTGAGAAAGAGTTCTTAAAATCTTCAGACTTTGAAGTCTATGATGATTGTATAAGATTAGATTATGTATTTGTTGGTTTGAGAGAGATACGGAAGACGTGGTTCCCACTATGTGTAGGCCCCTAAATGTCTATTTGTATTCAATCTAAGGAGCTAGCTAAATGAGGGGAATAGTAGGCCTTATATAGGCACTACTGAAAGAGCTAGTCTCCTTCGCTTTCGCCTAATAACCTTAATACAGTTGTCTTTGTATTGAAGTGAATCCTTTGAAGTGAATTCCTTTGTGTGAATTCCCTTGTCCATACAGTATTATTTTATTAAGATCTTATATTAATGTACGTATAGATTGGTTTATTATAAAGAGTTGCTATACTCTGCGAAAAAGGCGATGATTAACTAGTATATAGATAAAGAATGGCTGACTGATATCTGTATTGTTATTCGTACTGAGGCCGATTTGAATCATTTAGTCAAAACCCCAAAAATAGATTTTAGCCTAATGAAAAAAGAAATTTTAGAATCTGTATAGTATATTTATAGAAATATTATAAAAACAAATAGAATTCAATTTTATTAAGATTTTTTATAAAAGAAATTAGATTATCGAATAGCTTTTAGAGCTAGCTTTATTTATATGTTTTTAGAATTCATTTTGAAATTTTCTATAAAAAACATATTAATATTTAAAATCTATTTTCAAACAGTTTTCCTTATAGTATATAAACTGTTTTAGAATAAGCAAAATAAGTAAATAGGTTTAATAAGAATTCCTTATTTCAAATTTTATAATAATTCTTTATTTTAAGCTTATTTTATTTAAATTATATAACTAATATAACTTTAGTCAGAGTTTATAATATTAAAAAGGAATTTCAATTCAGAGTATAATTTTAAAAGAATTTGTAAAAAGAAAAAAAAGTAATGAAATTATTAATCAGAGTTCAAGAAATCAATTTATATAATTACTTTTAAATTATTTCAAAAATTGAAATTTATATTTAATATAATATAATTTTAATCAATAAATTCATAAATTATGAACACCTCAAATATTAGGATTAATAATTTATTAGATCTCTAATGAGTTGATGATTAATCAAACCTTGAATGATATTGTTAATATTAAAAAAACATTCAATTCAGTATACAATCTTAAAAAAATAAAAAATAAAAAAAGAAGTTCAACTATTAATTAAAACTTAAGGAATTAATTGATATATTTTTTTTAAATTATCTCAAAAATTGAAATTTATATTCAATTTAAAAGTATTCTAATAAATTTAAATTGTAATCAACTTTCAGAATTAAATCTTTTATTCTTTAAATACTTTTTGTTAGGGTTGATCCACTTTACCACTAACCTACAAAAGTGTAAAGTATTCCGAATACATTCGGAACAATGGATCTACTATATATATCTTATCAGGTAATCGCTCCCTGACACTCACCCCTGTCTTGTACGAATCCACCCGATATATACTAATCAGGAAAGAGTAAGTTAGTATTTCTATAAATATAAATCTATAAATATAAAAACTAGAAATATAATAACTATAATTAAATCAATCATCAAGATTGAATTCAAAGTATAATTATTCTTATTCAGATTCACCGAATAAAAAGTTCAGAATAAAATACCTTTATATTCGGAATACAATATTAGAATTGATCCACTTTACCACTAACCTATAAAAGTATAAAGTATTCTAAATATATTCGAAATAATAGATCTACTATATATACCCTGTCAGGTGGTCGCTCCCTGATACTTTTAAATTGAATATAAATTTCAATTTTTGAAATAATTTAAGAAGAAATATATCAATCAATTCCTTGAATTTTAATTAATAAGAAAATCTCTTTTCTTTTTATTTTATTAATTCTTTTAAGATTATATACTGAATTGAATACTTTTTTTAATCTAAAAGTACATCACTAAATTCTAAATACATTTTTAGCTTAAACGAAAATCTATTTTTGGGGTTTTGACCAAATGATTCAAATCGGCCTCAGTATACGATAGAGCTCTGGTGCTTGGGAGGGGGAGGGGGAATGAGAATGAGAAGTAGAGTGAGAGTGTAGACACGAAGAGGAATCCCCTGGTGCTTCGCCCCCCCTCCCTCCCCCTCGAAGTACGTCTCAGTATCAAAGAGCTCATTTCTGAATTGAATACAACATTTTTACTACATTGCTATTATTGAGTGTAGTAAAGAAAATCGATACCGTACCGTACAGGATAACTCCGTTCAAATCTCGGTATATTGTTCATCTCGCAGTCTTTAAAAAAATCCTTAGCGAGAAAGCGGTTGGATATCCAGGTTTGATTATTCCAAAAGGGATTAGTCATTTGGAATTCTTCTTGGACTCTTACTATTTTTTTTTTTTTTTTTTTTTTTTAAATATATTGGGAGATGTTGTATTAGCTGATGCCATGTCTGCTTTCTTTTCTCCTGTGCCGTGCCATCTGGAGTGCGTTGAGGTGTGTCGCCATGTAAATGATGATGCAATATTCAAATGTGGAATGAGATCCCAGGTGCTCATTGCTGGTAGATAGATGGTGTGATGTCTGTTCCAATAACTCAGTCAATTCAGATCATGAAATTATCGATTCAGCTCTGCTTTCGAACGATGAGAAAAAAAAAAGAAAAACTTTGAGCTCGATTTGGAAGATCTCGATGTCTGTTTCGGAATCGGATGTTCAAAAGCTTGTGTAATTATTTCGAGGAATTTTGCAAAGGAGAAGTGCACTCTTCCACGAATGATCCGACGTGTTTCAAAGTCAGTCTGGGTTAAAGGTTAAGAATGCGGGAGATTGTGCGTGTAGCGCATGACTTTTCCTAAAGTATGACTGAAGGTCTTGGGGGGTAATCTGAAGTGTTTCAATGTTTCTGTCGGATTTGGTGCTGTTTTTTGGATATTAGAGATTGCTTCACCCTGTTAATCTCAGGTAGCGTACTCTTGGGTATGTCTGATTGAAATCATGTAGAGGTAAAAGATGTAAGATGACATATCTAGTACATATATGTTTGCGATAATAGTGGGCTAATTGAAAGTTAATAAGCTATGATAATTCATAGTTATTATACTAAATTTAAATCTGTTTATATGAAATTTTTAATCTTTATAAAATTCTAAGTTGAGAGATTCTTCTTTAGTTTAAATAATAGTTTATATATTAGATGAGAGTTGAATAGATTAGTTGAATAATTACTGACATCTTTTATATATTTTAATTTTTTTCTTTTCTAATTGATTAATAATTAGAAAAGTTTTTGTATAGACAAGAGGCTAAATACGTATTAAAGAGAATGAAAAACTTGATTGTATTCTATAAAAGGTTCAAGCTATTTAAGATTCTAGAAAGCTAATAAAAACTATACTAGAAAGGGTTGTAGTTTTCACTCTGACATTTAGTCCATCCTGAAAAGGACTATATGTTTTTATATAGAAAATTGAGTTATCCCTTGAAATTTAAGGATAATTGCTTTAAAAATGGAACTAGCTTTCAAGTTAAGAATTGTAATATATTATCTACTCTTTAATTTCCTAATACATTAAGATCTGAATTGTTTTTTCTATTCTATTATATTGTATACGATATTTTTATCGAAATTGAATTATATATAATGTATAATCGAAGAACTTCAAGGGTAGGTATAGAAAAAAGTAATTTATTTAAATTTGAAAAAAAATATTAAAATGATCTAGATATTCTATATTATATAATAAAGTCTTTAGCTAATATTGAATCGTTATATAATGTTTTAAAGCTTCTAAATAGCTCCAATAATGTTTTTAAAAATATAAACTTAAAATAGTATTATAAAGAATGATTATAGGTCGATTGTAGTATAAATTGAAAGTTTGAATATTGTATTATTAAAAGGAGAAAGGAGATTCGAAAAGGGTTCAAATAAGGCCTTCAAAAAAATAATTCGAAAGAAATCTCAAGAGATTTCGAAAAGTGATACTATTCGAAAATTGAAATGAAGAAATCGAAATAAAGAAATCGGAAAATCGAAAGGAAAAGGGATTTCGAAAGGTATTATAGTCTACAAACCATTAATAAAGATATTACAGAAAATTATAATATATTATATTGAAAAGAACAAAACAATTTATAATATTTAAAAAATATTTTTTATAACTGATATCTTATAACTTGAAAAGAATCAAAAGAAGATTGAAAACTATATTTATTTTGTTCCTGTATAGATTACTAGAAAAGAGACTAAATACATATTAAAGAAAGTAAAAAACTTGATTGTATTCTATAAAACGTTAAAGCTATTTAAGGTATTAGAAAGCTAATAAAAACCATACTAGAAGGGGCTGTAGTATTCACTCTAGTATCTTATATAAATAAATTCAAATGCTTAATTATCAAAAATCTAATATTATAAAATTCTAAAAGTTCTTTTATAAAACTTTATAATTTTTAATTGTTAATTGTTAATTGTTAATTTTTAATTTTTAATTTTTAATTTTTAATTTTTAATAAATATTAAAAATTATAGAATAACTATAATTGAGGTTTAGTCTAGCGTAACTACGTAATAAACGAACTAAATCTAATCTTAATTATTAAATTCTTATATAAGAACTAACTCTTATTTAATATACTAAAGATTTTTTTATAAAGAATCTCTAACTACTAGATTAATTCTAGATCTATTATCTAATTTCTTTTGATTTTTTTTTACAGAAATTAAACATTAGTTCGAGAATAATATAAAAGACATAGTACTAATATATTCGTAGATCCTAAATATTCAATTGTATTCTATCTAAAGAGCTAGCTATATAGGAAAGTAGTAGGTCTCATATAGATACTACTGAAAGAGCTAGTCTCTTTTATATTCGCTTAATCCCTTTAATACAGTAGTTATTATATTAAAGTTATTCCTTTAAGTGAATACTCTCATTTACAAATTAAATAACTAAATTCTAATATCTTTCCTTATAATATTATTACTATCGTATTAACTAAATTAGAATAAACATTTGAGTATTAATTATAATATATTAAAAGAGTATATTTTAGTTTAATAAAATAAATTTTATAAATTATAAGAGAATGTCTTTATAAATATAGATAACTTCAACTCAATATATTTAATATATTATCTAAGCGAATAGGAAAGAGACTAGCTCTTTTAATAGTTATTAAAGAGATGTAATTTCTCTATAGAGAGCTAGTTCTTTAGATAGAATATAATATTAACATTTGAAACCTATTATAGTAGGTTTTACGTCATCTTCATTCTCCTTAAACTAATCATATCAATAAAAATATAAAAATCTCCGTTTATTTTTTATTTTAAATTCTTTCTCTTGTTTTCTTTTTAATTCTCTTTTGAAGTTTCCGGATAATCTAATTATTAAACTAAAATTATATCTTTATATAATAATAATATTAAAAATTATTTATAATAAATTCAACATACAAGATATTATCTGAGTTATATAACAACATTTCATCTTACTCTAAGATAGACTTTTTGACTGTAAAATAACATCTCTTTAACGAATTAATTCGATACTACTTTTGTATCTAATTCAATGTCTTATCGATAGGTAAAATAATCTATCTAATCCGAAAAATAGATACTAAAGCACATCGATCTTGAAATTTATCAGCAGTAGAAAAACTTATATAACAGAGCCTATTATGATTTTGATTATGAACAACCGAAGATATAAATAAGTAAGCATGTTTAACGCTGAGGGGGTTACCAGCTTGATAGAAGAAGTAACAGACGAACTTAGTGAACATTTGAGAACCACCGAAGCCGTACTCAATGCCCACGATAGACTATTATAGTGTGAAACATTTCTCCCCGAGACTGATTAATCATGAGCAGTGAGTCACAAGCATGATACATCAAGCAATCTAATCGCCACATCGACCGTCAATAGAATGCTCTCATCTTCAGTTTTTCCGACTTGCAGTTTCATTTCATCGGTGAGGCCGCTCAGTCCTGGGCCGGCACAAACCTGAAGATTTCCACAAGGTAGTATTTGAGACATTATTCATAGTCACTTGCAGAGAATCCAAGTATCGAGAGCAAAAATATGTATTGTCATTCATGGCAATAGCTCATCATCAAACCCCAGTATTAATCCCAGTCCGAATCCCATTCCATCGTTCTTGTCAAGCTAATGTTCATTTCAATCCCAAGCAACTAAACGCCGATATCTCTCTGACTAAGCAACCATAAAGTAACCACCTCCATCCAGCATATCATTGTCCCCCTTGAACCTCAACAATCAAATCTCCATCGCCAGACCAACCAACCACCATAAGTAATCACTCCCATCCAGTATATCAAAATCCCATTCGAACCTCGACAATCATATCTCCATTCATTCACTTCAATAACGCCTCCGCAACACCGGGGTGAAGCTCCTCCAAGCGAGTCCAAATCTGTCCATAATGTTCCTGGAAAACAGCCGGATCTCTTGCCATCATAACGAAAATGGTACACATAGTTCCTTTGAATGGAGCAAACGCAGCTCTCGCAATTTGCGCACCTCCAAAGAAACCGAAAGCTACCAGAACTTCGGCTATTAGAAGATCTTTGGTTTCCACAACGGGGCCAGGCTTAAGGGTGACCAAGAAAAATGTTGAGAGAGCGCTGATCAAACCAATCACGACGGGGAAGTATGAGATCATTTGGAACAATCCCGATTCCTTGAGAATGTCCAAACCAGCTGCTGACATTAAGGCAACACCGGATTTGTTAGCTTGCCAGTATGTAGTGGAATCAAGGGCCATCATAGAAAAGGTCCAGTCCGAGTGTTTGGAATCAAGAGCGGCGTGGAAGGGTGTGAGATACACCAAAAGAGTTAATAAGAGAGCTCCAGTTGTAGAATGAAGACTTGAATCTGGAGTGAGCGATATATTTTGCCCTGAAGCCATTCCCAGATCTTTCAAAAACACCGAGAAGGATAAAAGTCCCGCACCAAAGCATACGCTGCTGTAAGTTAAGCGAAGTGTCGTCCGAACTGCCGTTCTTCGAATGTTTGAATGTCTGGAGTCGCTCTGGGTATTTAGAAGTACGTGATTCTTCGTAAAAAGGGCCCCGAGTACATGTCCGAACGATGATACAACATGCGTGATCCAATATGTCGTAGCAGAGAGTAGTATAATTGCAGCTATGAATCGCGGGGTGTACAAATTCCGATCTTTCGTACATGATGGAGCAGAAACATCCCATATACGTCGAAGATTATAAAGAACAAGGAGGTAACCGGCGTACAACAGTGCTGTCACAAGGCTGGCAATGAAGCTAAGCGCGATCAACGTCCACGGTCGAATTTGGCATATGGCGAACGTTACAACTCTCGAAAAATGCCTAGAATCAAACCAGACAATCTGCCAGACAATGCAAACAGCGGTGCCGAAAACAACAATTATCAAGGCCGGAAGTTGTCGGAAAACGATAAGTACGATCGATCCCGCGAAAGCTAAAAGACCGAGAGCGCCGGAGATCCATTGGCTTAAACTGGTATGTCGGAGCAGGAAGAGAGCGGCGAGAAAGAAGTAGGCAAGGAGGATCGAGATGCCAAAGGCCGGTGCCCTAGTCGAGATAGGTCAGCGTCCATGATAAAAAAGGAAGAGAAGTTGAGAGTAGGGGAAGAGGTTTATATAGGAAAATAGCATGGTCCGTGCGAGCCCGATTCAAGTCGAGCAAACAGGACAAACTGGTTCATATAGGGACTAGCTCAGTTCAAATCTGAGCAAACAGGACAAACTCGCCTCAGGGTGGGTCCAGCACATATGTAGACTGACAGTAATAGGAAAGTATGATGAAGGAAGGAGCTACAGTGATAGATCCATTGTCTCCAGCACTTTGGTGACATCTGGGGCTATGAATGTCTGACAACCTCTGGATATTTGTGATTCTGTGAATGTCTCAAACGCTTTGAATTGTTGAAAGGGTTTGAATGATTGTGATTGTGCGAATGTCCCAAATGTTTTGAATTGTTGAAAGTATTTGAATGATTGTGAGTGTGTGAATGTCCCAAACCTTTTGAGTTCATAAGAGACTTCGAATATCTGACAGCCTTTGAATGTCTCTAATTCTTTGAGAACATAAGGGAATTTGAATGTATGAGACTTTTTGAATATATGGCAACACTTGATTGATCAACAGCAACTGGTTGTTGACGATAACCTGATAGTCTGACATAGCATGAATAGAGACAATGTGGTGGAATAGATAGATGAAACGACAACAAGGAATGAGAGCAACAAGAAGACGTTGGCAACGTGAGAGTGAGTGATAAGATAGCAAACAATAGCAGCAAGATGTGGGGATGATAGCATGCCACGACAGCAACAGGAGGGTGATAGTGTAGAGAATTGATCAAAGCGACAATGTAGGAGAGAAACTCGTGCAACAGTGGTGTAGTGACAGGAGTGTGCTGATAAGAAAACGAGAGAAAGAGAAATGAAAGTTGGTGGGTGAAGGATGAGCGATGATCAAGAACCAAACTGGGAAATTAAAAAATTTAAGAAAAGGAGAACTTACACCCAGGTCAACTCCCGGAGGAGAAGACCCGAGGGCTTCCGAGCCCCGGCAACCGTCACCCCCCCGACCCCACAGTCCAGCTCTCCCCAGTTGTTTAAAAGGTAGGTGTTAAACACCACCTCCATCCGGCCCGACAAAACGACCAGAATAAGCCCAAGGGCAAACAAAGAGGCCGAAGCCAAAAGAAAAGCGATGAATGCCCAGGGGACACCACCCCCTGGGACTTGCAATAAAATGGTGGAAGAAACGGGACCACCAGGATAAGCCCCCGAAGGGGTACGTGAAGTGCGCCCAGCGGCGCGACGCTTATTCTTGGCCATTCGGCCGAAGAGAAGAAGGAGGGGGAGGGGGGCAGAGGAGAGGAAAGGAGGTGGGAGGAGAGGGAAGGGCGGCGGCGGCGGCAGCGGCAGGGTGTTGTTGTTGTTGTTGTTGTTGTTGTTGTTGTTGTTGTTGTTGTTGTTGTTGTTGCTGCTGCTGTTGTTGTCGTGTGGCCGATTCTTTCAAAGAAGGGTGTGGGAATGAGAGGGATTATATACCCAGACTGACTTACTAGCTTCACCTTGATGGGGCCTTTCCTCAATTGAAAATGGAAGGAACGAACATTGTGAACATGGTGAAAATGTTAGCTCGATCGCCGACCCTTACGCTGTTAGGGCCGATGAGAAATGAGAATGGTTCGATGTCATCGACTAAGTGACAATGATCATGTGTAATTACCTATTTAGGAAATCGCATCTTCTCGCGATCGCCGTTTGACCATAATATGTTAGGAGGTGGTAACCTAGACGTGTAGGAAAATGATGATTTTCATGTCCTCAACACCTCAACAATTACCAATTGACTTGAAATGGAAATAACAACCATAGGAAAAGGAAATCTCATTTCGCATTGAATCTGGGACGATGAAGTTATTGGGTAAGCACATACCTACCTACCTTCCTCGAGATGCCATCAACTTTGTAAGTCGTGCTCCAATCCTATTTTAATCAGGTGATTTGATGCGATTTGGTGTGAAGGAATGAAAATGAGAATAGATACAGCAGGTGCCATTGCCACTGTCAGCATCATTATCATTGCTGTTTCCATTGTCGTTGTCGATTGATGGCCATCAGCTCATGATCGGCGTAACCATAATGGTCATGGAAGACACCAATCTATCAAGACTCCCTACCGATGGGGAATGCTCTGGTTAAGACTACCTCAGCGAAAGGAACATTCGACACATTACAGATAGAATTATCACAATACCCCATAGAGTTCAACAGTAACGTGACTATGCCAAATGGATTGTAATTCAAACATCCCACTGGGTAGGTATTTCTTGTGTGAAGTCAGCGTTGTGGGAAGACAAATACAACGGCATACCATTAAAAAGCTGGACATTTGTTGGCTCACTTGGCCGTCGAGATATTTAAGATGTTGATCGAGAAATATGAACGATTAATAGACTGATCACTTGATTCGATAATTTGATGTGAGGTTGAGAAAAATGAAAATCAAGATAACATGACTGGTAGACCAGCATTGCGCGTCTAGCCACATCAACCCAGCCGCATACGCGCCTCAGTTGCATCAATACCTAGGTAGCTGGAGGTCTAGGTAGTCCTAGAATGTGTATATCTAGCCAATAGATTACCTCGTAAATATCAAATATTCGAGCTTCACAAACTTGATATGAAGTTGAACCATACTAACAGTTTTATATCTCAAATAATTTCTACATATTGTACTTCATGCAAACACTGAGGACCCCTATCT
This sequence comes from Botrytis deweyae, assembly GCF_014898535.1. Taxonomy (NCBI): domain Eukaryota; kingdom Fungi; phylum Ascomycota; class Leotiomycetes; order Helotiales; family Sclerotiniaceae; genus Botrytis; species Botrytis deweyae. The sequence goes on from NW_024066265.1 coordinate 67,779, forward strand.
AACCTCTTGGCCCGTAATTTATTTGGCATTTTTACATGGGCGATGGTGATGACCATTAATGGAATATTCAATAATCTTCAAACTGTATTGAAACTTCAATTGAAGATCCATCTTCTCTGAAAGTACCACTAAAATATTGATCAAGAGAGTAAGCTGATATTTGAATCCCCCCTTGTAGAGAACGCATCCATATCGATTTATTTGAGTGATTATGAAAAGAAAAATTCCGGTTGGCCTTTCTGTAGCTTTTTTAAATCCAGAAAAGAAATGATTACCTCGCCCGTTTTATGGATTTGCTACTCTTGATATTTTCAGTGAGAGATTTCCTTCCACAGAGTATGATCGATTCATCTTGAACACTCAAGGTAGGTAATCAGACCAACCTAGGAAGTCGGGAAATGCCCGACATTTGACGGATTGCGATTGTGATTGTGAATCGTGAAGTTTGCTAACCCTCAAAAACATAACCCAGCCTTATCCGCTTACTGTACGTTCAGAAGCAAAGATGCAGCCCATTGAGTCAAATACACATCATTCATATTTATAAGTAAGAGAAATGGGGAAGAAAACGTGGGTCCTCTTCATAAAAGCTACTTGATATGAGGATTTATCCTATAAATGAGAATACATCCACGTTTGAGAGTCTCCAAGTACACCCTCATATTTTCTGTACCCTCTTCGTCTTACTTCCCATGCACCGCCAAAAACCCATCCTCTCCGAGCCCTAAGAGGCAACGAAAGTAGAACTGAAGGTCAATGTAACCTGGACAGAATCGGTGATGGAATGACCGTTGAGCGCGACATTAGATGTATCGTCGGGTTGTGCATTAGCGTACCATAAAGGTCCTCCCCACGGCGCGGCTCCGGTTGTTCCGATTTGTGCTTGGAGCAAAATAGCATCTCTCTACAAAGGGAGAATCTTTTAGTATCATAATTCCATACTATGATTGTAGACAGACACATGTTACTTACGCCTTGATTAATATGTGTTCCGACCCATGCAGTGCTCCAGGTACCAGTCGTTGTAACTATGCTCGAGCTGGAATCGAGGATGATATATCCTAGATCCGATCCGAGTCCACCTTGACCATTACCTTCAAAGCTAGCACAGGCGTCTCTCACAGTCCATAGATCTTGGTCATTAAGGCAACCGGTGGAAGCGCCATGACCATTCAAAGTGACCAGAATCGTTCCAGGTCCACCAGGAGGAAAGACAGAAAGATCCGAAAGTTGAGCCAGGCTGGCTGGGAGGAGAGAGAGCCCAAGGGCTGTTATTTTTGGCTTGCTGGAAAGCATGTTGGATATCAAGTCAGATGTTATATAAGGATGCGATGGGAACTTGTTCTGATAAACTTTATTGCAGTCTCTGAAAAAGCTTGTGCGACTCGTTGGTCTTTATAGATTTCTGTGAGGGTTATCTCATTGAAAGCGGTGTAATGAGTACGAGTTCTATGCCGCGAGAGTCGACCAGAAAGAACTTACGAGCATGCATCTCGTTTGGCAAACAAATGATTACCAGAACAAGTACTCAATTACTCAACATTTATCAGGCAAAGATCTCTTGCAGTTGACAATCAGCTGATTACTCTCACGTGTATGCACCGTTTGTAGTCAGCGGCGCAGAAGTTGCTCGTTTCTGGTACCCGAGCTCGGAACACTTTTGAAGCCACATAAAACGTGTATGCAGCTGTATGTCAAACGAATTATTCGAACTCCGCTGATTCATTGTCCCTGCACGAATGAGTTCATCAAGCAGCTGTCCCGATCAAATAACCTCTGCAGAACTAAAGCGAAGGCCATGGATAGAATTTGCTACAAATCAGGCTCGTGTTGATGCAACCAAATAAGGTAAGGCAGAGCACTGCCGTTGCAGACAACGTTGGCTGACTCGGATAAAATGTTGAAGAATCTGACTTCTCCTCACAGCCTTGAGCCCCCGGATTTCGAATTTTAGATCAAAACTGTCGTGAACACAAGTGAATTCGTGTTCAAGTTCACATTGCTAGTAGTACATGCTTCTCAGATCGGACAAGCGCTTGATCAAATCAGGAGAGGATAGAGCATCTTATTGTTTGAAGGGGTAAAACTTGTAAATTTCTGTGATGTGATATAAGGGAATGAAGGGGTGGCGGTTAGCGCTTGGTCTGTGTTAAATTCCAACCTCACATCGTAGTTCATGATAAGGTTAACCTCTGTATTAACCTTAGCGAGAAAACAGACGGAAAATGATCATTCTCAATCTCATTTATTCATTTGAATTATAAATTGATTCCAAATCAAATAATGAAATCTGAGAGAATGAAACAAGACATCGAGCCTTCTTAATATTACTGATTGGAATTGAATGCATTTAATATGAGACCATAAGAGATATGAATGATTGAAGTCCCCTCAAAGGTAGTCAATTTCTGTTTGTTGTTTCGCTAACAGAGGTAACTTACTAATTATCACAAGCAAGGAGAAATTATTCGACGCTGAGATAGGACAGAACTAGCAAGTTGTTTGTCAGATTTGAAACATACAAGACACCTTTTATTAGTGCATTCGACACACGATGAACTCTACACTGAGATCTACTATGACCATGTATTCTCTTTAACGTGTGAAGACGAATGATCGAATCAAGGGTGGTATTATGTTTTCGTAGGTGGTTCTAATAAATCTAACGATGAAAAGGCTAGCTTGATCATGTGATGCGACTTGAGGGCGGATAAACCAGCACCTCGATAATCACTAAAAGCAATTCGAACACCTTGGAGTATCTCGATTCAAGATTGTCAGGGGAAGTATTCTGTAATGCAGTCAAGCGTCAAAGACTCAACTCAATCTACGGAACAGAAATCTCTCGGTATGATTTGAGCATGAAGGCCTATTCACATTGGACGGGCATCCCTTTGTTCGATTGTAATGCATTGTATGACTCCTTGCCAATCTCTTTCAGTCTTACTGTCATGTATAATATTTTAGGTCAAAATGAGTCAACGGCTCCGAAATACCTAGATATTAGCATTAGTAATGTGGAGTGATTACCATCATTGATAATAAGGATTCCGAGTCACATCACCAATACAGACGTACAATCCCCAATGAGAACTCCATTATTGACTACTTCGTATATCAAACCCATTCTCCGTGACCCCTTCATCCATCTCGCTGGCTCGCCTATTTATTACTGTGCTGTAAATGTGAAGTTTGCCGGGTTCTAGGTCTCCGCCGTATTGAGTCTTGACCCTTTCACCCTCTCAACCCTGTAGCTCCATCGGTAGCTCCATGGCCCATTCTGGACCGTGCTGGAGTTCGTAATCATCACCATAACTACATCATTGCTCTCTCATCCCCAGTCCGTTGTCAACCTTCTTCATATTCTAAACAACAAATAAAACAACCAAAATCATTCTTCATGCCGAAAAAGAGGTTCACTCCACAATATTCAAAACCTGCGAGTACAGTTCATCCATCACTCAATTCCAATGCTTCTGCATCGACATCGGCATCACAAAGTACGTCCCTTGGAAATAACTCCATGGTACCCCGCCACCCTTCAATCCATCATTTAACTAATGCGCGCATTGTGCAACAGACAACAATGTTTCGTCCGTAAATGATTTGATAAATTCCGCCCGGAGACTGAATATCTCTCCTACTGAACACCTCCGCGCGGCCTCTTCTCTCAGTCCATCATCTCATACCCTTCCACCTCAAATTCGCCATCTCCTCTCCCAACCTGAAACCCCATCTCCCACTCCTCGCAGACCCCTACGTAGCCGACGTTTTGATGCCAATGGTCGTCGCATACCAGCTGGTCCTGCGCCACCCATAAGTTGGCTAGAAGGAAGTGCACACGAATCTCCTGATGTGCGATGGCAATTCCGCTCGGGTGAAGAAGGAAGGTTATTTCCGAGAGGGGTGGGCTATTTTCCTGGCCTAGGCGATGATACAAATGGAAATGGGCCCAATGGAGGAAGAAGTTTGTTAGAAACCTGTTTGAAGAGATTGGCAAGTGATTGGCAGAATATGAGTGTTTACGAGTCGAACAACCTGGCACTGTTGCCGGTGAGCTTGAGGATGGGGCTATTGAGCTACATTGCGATATATGGGCCAGAAGAAGGGATTGGATTTCAAGCCTTGAAGAATATACTTCTATTGCCAATACAGGATAACAGTGTATTAGAGGGACCGATCAAAGAAGAGGCAGAAGATTGGGAGGAAGAGGCTGATGAACGGTCTACCGGGGGAAACAATGATTATTTCTTCCGACTTGACCTTGGTGGCTCAATAGGAAGATCAGTCAGCTTGAAGCAGCTCTCAACCCTTCTTACAAACAGTTTCGTGGTCAAAGAAGATATAATACCTCGATCGTTCCCCATAGCCCTTACACATCTCACCCATCTATCGCTCTCTCATCCTCCACCCTCGATCTCCTGGTCTCGTCTCCTAGCTCTCACGCCTCATCTCAAGACCATTACGCATTTATCCCTGGCTTACTGGCCCCCTCCCACGTTCACACCAAACTCGAGTACCAATCTTTGGGGATCACCAACCTCCCGAAGAAGTCAATTTCGATATGTCGCTAGTAGTTTGCATACCCAGACTATGGATGAAGAATTTTCAGAGTCGGCGTTGGTTTTGAAGAAATTAGCGAGTGGTGTCTATGGACTGGAATACCTGGATCTGGAAGGATGTATAGATTGGACCTTGGCGTTACAGGACTTATATGGTGTAGATTGGGGTCATCAGTGGAGAAGGCTAAAGACTTTAATTTTAAAGAGTGGAATGATGGGAGATGATCCGGACTCTGATTTGGCAGACTTTGAGGGGGTTTCCGAGGACAAAAAGAGTGCTATTGAAAAGGCTATATTTGAGGGAATGCACACGCAAAATCACATACATAGGATAAGGAGAACAAAAGCACTACCGTGGATGGATGTCATTGTTGATCGGAACCCTAATGGCATGAAACCGCGGGTTCCTAGGGAGTCTTCTGAAACAATCGTTGGAGGTGCCGGTGCTAGGATTTGGGATACCGAATTTGCAATGGCTATTGCGAACAGTACTTGGGATTCTTAGGAAATACTAGGCGTTGGATGGCGTCTATATCATTGGCGTTGCATTTGCATGGACAGGATACATGGATATGTAGACTCTGGGAATCATAAGGGTGGATTTGTATACACATTTATATATGTATTTATAGTACGGCGAGTACATATACAAGCCAATGAAGATTATTCATCACGTATCTCTTCGTGCTCAAAACTAAGGTTTAGATAACACTGCCGAGTGCATCAATATGCTCATCTTGACTCACTGGGCGTAGTCAATTCGAGATGTCAGCAGGCAGAGATAAGATGATAACTAGTGGTATCACATAAACAGAGCTTACAACGGTTCAAATTACAGCCTGGGCATAAGAAACCATCGATTCTCTATCCCGGATTCATGAATCGAGCAGACGAAAACTATGTTTCACCTTGACATCCTTGGTAACGCACTGGCTTCATCTACCTAGTTTCTCTTGGTCTCGGTAATCATCTACCTAGCTAGCTAATGTCATAATCCTATTCTCAGTACTCCATAATGTTTTGAAGCTCTGGGAATATATTAGTTCATCGAGTCTGACTACTAGTTGAGTTGAGTGTGGAGATTTTTCGGGTGATGGTGTTGGGGTTTGATTTGGTTTGTGAGGTGAGGAATATGTTTGGAGAGGTGGAAGTGGTCGAGGAGGTGGAAGTGGTGGAAGTGGTGGAGGAAGGAAGGGAGTAGTGGAGGAAGGGAGGGGGTAGTGGAGGAAGGAATGGGGTAGTGGAGGAGGTAGAAGTAGTGGAGGAAGAGAGGGATTACTCGCAGTAATCAGAAATTCGGTCTGCCGGAAGGGTTTCTGCTGTGCAGCTGTGTGGTTCTTGCTTTTGGGTGCTGGGGGGTATGATTGTTTGTGCTGTTTCATTTCATGTCTAGATCCTCGTTGCCCATACAGGTGATTTCAGATACGGGAAAGGGCGTTGAGTATGAAGGGGACAATTATGGGATTGCATGAGATGTGATGAGAGAGGAGAGAAGGGATACGGATCTTTATGAATGGAAATGAGATGAGATGAGATGATGAGATGGTGGGCATGGAGTGGAAAAGATTAGAAATTATAAATGATCAATGATGACAGACTGCGGTAGATAAACATCCAACAGTCATTTCCCCTGAGGTGACTTGATCTCGTTAGGACACGTTGTGTTGATTTCAAGGATTGAAATTGGAAAGGGAGTCTTGATTAATATTTCAGAGCAGTAGATCAGAACTCTGGGGAGAGATAGACGTGCGCATGAGCTTGGCTGTTACAAAATTGGTTGATGAAGATGATGCTTCAAAAATGCCACATCTTGCTCGTTCAACAAGTAGAAGAATGAAGGAGTGATGATGTTCAAAATGATATCAAGACTGTTTGATATTGTAGATGCCTAATATACACAACTAAAGATCTATTCCATTGAGAATCCCCGAAACCCAACACGATGAAGAATACTCCAACTCCCTCCCCGATCGACCAGACATTCGACATGATCCAACTTCTCATCAAGACCATCTCATTCCCACCCCGACATCTTGATCTCGATCTCGATCTCGATCTCATTCCATCAAGCTCACGAATCCTCATCGATCGATCCACTACCCAAATCACTACAGTTCCACAAACCCAAACCCATAACCTCTCATCTCCAACCCCTCACCGCCATCACAGCTAAAATTTCCATCTCCACACCTAAGAAACTCCCCAGAAGCACCGCACCGCACCGCACCGCACCTAAACCTTAAAAAAGGCATAAAAAAATCCAATACATAACATACACTATCAATCAATCAACCAACTATCTATGTAACACCAATCTCCATCCACAACTTTGCTTCCTCTACGATAGAGTAGAGTAGAGTAGAGTAGAGTCAAAAAGCAAGAGACGATAAATTAAGCATCACTCACGCATTAAGCATCAAGCACTAAGCACCAAGCCAGGGGGGCGGGCTGTGCACAAGCGAATCGAACCATCCCACCCACAGCCCACAGCCCACAGCCCACGGTCCACGGTCCAAGAGCTAAATTTTGAGTTCACGCCTAGGCAGGTAGGTACCTAGGCTAGGCTAGGTCAACTAACTTCACTATCGTATGTCTGTGTGAGTGGGGCTTCGAGATGAAATCAAGGGTAGATAGGATAGGTTATGACATGCTGCCTGGGAGGAAAAGGATATACCCTGTAAGCTTGAATGGAATATACTATTGGAGTTTACTATGTTGGTTGGGATTTGATGATGGGGGTTTGGATTTGTGAGTGGGTGAGTGGAGGGCTTGAATTATGGTGTGGTATGGTATGGTACACCCAATTTCATAACTATACCCGATTTAATAACATGTGTCTAAAACGTGACTTTTTTTGATCTAATCAACTTTTTGCTGAATCCTGTATTAAAATAATTCAATTGCTTTCAATTCAATCAATATAACTCCAAATTGAAAAAACTCTGTATAGAAATCTAGATTTTAATTGAAAGAATCAAGAATTAAAATATAAATAATATTAATTGAAAATTCATTAAATTAAAAGTGATTGAATAAAAATCCAATTTCGAAAGTTCAAAACCCTAAAAATTATATCAAAAATCATGATTTCATTCAACTATCTTTAATTCAATAAATTTTTAATTAATATTATTCATATTTTAATTTTTGATTCTATCAATTGAGATCTATATTTCTATATAGAGTTTTTTCAATTTGGAGTTATATTGATTAAATTGAAGTTTTTGATTTTTGGAATTTGATTAAGTGATATTCGAAAAAGTACTTTTTTTCTAAATATACGTTATTAAATCGGGTGTAGCTTCCAAAACGTGACTTTTCTATACTTCGTTAAAAACACCTCAATATTATATTTCGATATTTTAATCTACGATAACTTTATTAATCTGGCTTTGATTTGAATAAGTATAGTATTATATAATAGAGAATGATTGAATCTATCATTTATCTAAATTTCATTTGATTCTAAATCATATTGATTGAGATTGAAACTTTAAAGCGAAAATCTAAAAACTAAAAGGTTTTATATAGAAACTAGTTATAATCAATCTACTTTGCTTACTTAAACCCTTTAAAATATTATATTATTTTAAACCATTTATTAATCGATTAATATAATTTGAAATCGCTTTAAATTTTGAATAATGATTAAATCAATTGATTGCTTTTATTTGATATAGAGATTTTTGATTTTAAAGTTATATTAATAAAGCTAGGATTTTATTATTAATTGTTTTCATTAAAAAGGTTATGAGATTATAAAATCACGTTTTGGAAGCTAGTTATGAAATTGGGTATATGGTGTAGTATGGTATGGTATAATATGGTATAATATAGTATAGATAGTATAAATAGTATAGATAATATAAATAATATAAATAGTAAGTCGGGTACTCTACTTTCGGGCCACCCCTGTTTTAGGCCACCCTTTTACACCAAAAATCACTTTTTAGGCTTATTAATATCTCTATCAATATTAAATATAATTTGATAAAAATTTATGTATATATAATTTAGATCGATTTAAGTCTATTTTGAAATTTTTAGATTTTTAGAATTTTTTTGTATTAAAAGCTAAAGCTTCAAAATATCGATTTTTAAATTTATATGGGAATTATATACAAAATTGAATTTTTTATAAAATCTTTAATAACTTTTTAACAACAATTATCAAAAGAAAATCATATATATTTTTAAAATATTTAAGCTTGAATCTATATAGAAATTCAAAAAAAAATTCAAAAAAATTAATAGATATAGAAATATAGTATATAGTGAGTTTAGAGTAGTATAAATAATCTCTATCATTTTGAGGGTATCTCTATAATTACTTATTTATAAGAAATTTTCTATTTTTTTCTGAATCTTTTATATTAAATACACTATAAATTTATAATCAAATTTTAGAGTTTATTTTTAACAATTTTTATTAGAAAGTTATTGAAGATTTTATAAAAAGTTTGAATTTGTATATAATTCCTATACAAATTTGAAAATCGATATTTTGAAGCTTTAAATCTCAATACAGAAAAATTCTAAGAATCTGAAAATTTCAGATTAAGCTTAAATCAATCTAAATTATATATACACAAATTTTTATTAAATTCTATCCATAAATAAAAAAGTTATAAATTCCATTTTTGGTGTATTTTGGATATAAAAAGTAGCCCAAAAGGGAGGTGGCCCGAAAGTAGGATACCCGACAGAAAAGACGTATATCATAGGTAAGGTTTTAGTATTAAGTATAGTACGTATTATATTGAAAGCTATATATAATCCAGTTGACTATATTAATCAAGATGATTACGTAATACGCCTAATGCGTCTAGCCTGTTTTCTCCGACTTTATAAATAGTATAGATAAGATAAATAATATAGATAATATAGATAATATAGATAATATAGATAATATAGATAATATAGTAATATAGATAATATAGATAATATAGATAATATAGATAATATAGATAATATAGATAATATAGATAATATAGATAATATAGTATAATATAGTAGACTATAATATAATATAATATAATATAATATAATATAAGATAATATAATATAATATAATATAATATAATATAATATAAATAATATAATATAATATAATATATATAATATAAATAATATATATAATATAACATCGTATAATAAAATAAGATAAGCCAGTAAGTTCTAATACATAAACAACAAGTCTATACAATCACCGCTATAAGCTAAGCTAAGCTTTTGCCTCTCCATTAATTAACCTTCACTCTACGATACACTTTTCGAGAATACAATACACCCGAGATTCACGGGCATAGTTGAATGTAGTTGATAGTGATTTGCAGGCTGGCTAGCTAGCTGGATGGGTTATAGATATCAGAATCAGAATCAGAATCAAAACCAGAACCAGATAGATAAAAGTCCGCCTGCCCGTCCGCGCACACAGGGAACCTGCCTCGCCTGTCTCGCCTGCCTCGCCTGCCAGGATGGAAGGGAAGGGAGGAAGCTAAGAATGAGGGATCGGATCTGATCTGCGCTAACCTTCCTATGGGATGGGATGGGATGGGTGGAGGTAGGGAGGGTAGGGTGATGCGAGAACCTTAATCCGACATACATACTTGTATCGTACACGACTGAGGGTTTGAGTGAAGCCTGGAGGGAGGTTGAGGTTGAGATTGAGGTTGAGATTGAGGTTGGGAGGGGGAGAGGTGTTACGGATTGCAGCACTTTTTTTATTATTCTTTATTTTTTATTTTACTTCATGTTGGATTGAGCAGAGCAAAAGGTTGAATTTGAATTTGAATTTGAATTTGAATTTGAATTTGAATTTGAATTTGAATTTGAATTTGAATTTGAATTTGAATTTGAATTTGAATTTGAATTTGAATTTGAATTTGAATTTGAATTTGAATTTGAATTTGAATTTGAATGGCCGTGTCACTCGAGTAGTAACTTAATTATATTCGGCTTCCGAGAGGTGATGGTGGATGGATGAACGAGGTGAGGGGTGGGATGGGTAGGTTAGCACCGCCTATCGACGGCAAGAGTATCTATCATTCATGGAAGACTGCAGAACGGAACGAGTCGTGAACATCCATCCATCCATATCCAGGAAGTGAAGGAAAGGAGAGAAGACGGTGAGTGCGGGTGTTGGAATTCCTTCTTGGTGCGTGCAACAGGAATCGATAAACCCCCACCAGTTAGTTCTTTGTCATTACTTTCTCTCATCGGTCCACCGCCATCTCATCTCCTTTTTCCTCGTCTTGTCTTGTCTTGTCTTGTATAACATGCAATACCTTTTGCCCCCAGCTTTTATTTGCATAATCTCCCATGCTCGTAGTCAAATCTCTGACCTAATCCATACCATCAGAACATCATTTTGCGTCCATCCACTTACAACAAACTAGTTAAAAACATCCATGAACATGTTCGCATCCCCATCCCCATCCCCATCTCAATCCATCCAAACCAAACCAAACCGGAACTAAATCAGCCCTGTACAACTCCGGGATGGATTCTTAAAACACTCCACCCAGAAGCGACCCCTGAAAATCCCACTTCAGCAGTGAAGCAATGAGATGGGAAATTGCTCTGCTTCACTTGCTTACTGCTTACTTGAATATGGTTCTGACACGCACACGCGCACGTACATACATCTGCATTAGGGTAATTTCTTTTTCACAGTTGCCATACTCGGGCCAAATGCAGGAGATAGATGCAAGCATGTTTGTCTTTGTCTTTGTCTTGTCTTGTCTTGTCTTGTCTTGCCTTGCCTGTCTTGCCTTGCCTGCCTTGTTTGTTTGTTTTGCCACGGTGATGCTATGGTTATGCCGACAAAGGCTATAGGCTCAGTGCAGTATTGACGAGGGAATAGATCCGAGATGTTGGGCTCGGGCTTCGCGCATAAAGCAAACATGTAGAAACGTTGTGGTTTCCCTACCTGTTATCGGGGAATGGGTCTTGGGTATGCCATGCAATGGATGTCAAGGTATGGGAAAGGAAGCATAGGGAAGTGGCATGTGATTATTTACCTCTGGTGTGCTGTAGGGAATAGGCTGTAGTATGAATGCTCATCCAACGACTTAGACCTTGAACACTTCATGGTGCCTTGCTTTGCCCCTTGATGATTGCGTGAGCATGTACATATGCATGATGTTGAGTTACCCAATACATTTGCGAAATGAGATATCTCCGTTAGTAATGGTAATTGCTAAATATCGAAGATGGAGATTGAAGATTGAAGATTGCAGTAACATCCCGGAGAACACCCACCTGACACTCCTGACGCGATTGATGATTCAAACCCCCACTCGAACTCCAATCTCAACTAAACCCATCCAAGCCCACACCCTGCACAGCGGAAACGCTAGACAAGTGGTAAGATAGATACCGTGAGATCAAGAGAGGCCGGTCTCACGAAAACGAAATAATGCTTAGCCTTCCTTGGCTTGACCCCCAATTTCGATCCCTCATTTCTTTAACCTAATGTGCCATATGAATGGATCATGATCATTCTCGTATCCATCCATATGAACAGGATACCGAGTAACATAGAAATTGAATGATCTCCATTGTGTTCAGTTCCAATTGAGTCTCAGCCCAACGCTAACCCCAGCCATGGAAATCCGACTAGCAAATTGCAAGATCCTCAACTCATTTCCACGCCACCAATCATACCATTTCATCACGAAAATAATTGACATCTCTTGCCATTTCCATTACCTATCTCTCTCTCAAACATCGCCCAAAAGGAAAATCGTATCATCGCGCCCACATTGAAGAGTTTTCTTCCACATTTCGATGGAGCAAATCGGAAGGCCAAAGACACATCCCCATTCTCCAAGGAGATCAAGATTTTAACCCTGTTCCCATTTCCTTTTTTTTTCTCTTTCCTCAAGTCTTCCCAGTCATTGTGGCAGCACAAGCAATGGAACCGAACTTTCATGCACCAACAAAACGGGGATTCGACCGAAAACCCATGGGAGCCGGACTCTATCTCCGCACTTGATGATTACTGGCTGGGTAGCGCCATAGTTCGACACTTTGTGTAGCCTTTGGTCATGCGGCTGTATGTTGCGGAACATGAGTTGATTTGAGGAAAGAGGAAAGGACAGGGTGAGATATTGGTGGAGATCTGTGCGTCGCCATCTTGCTGAAGAATGGCTATTGTTTGGTGATTGTGATAAGTGATGATTGGTGAGAAGCAAGAGGTAGATGCTTGATAGCTGCTATGTGGATTCTTCACCAGCTTTACAGTACGGCATCTCGTATCTTATGGGTAGATGTGCATGTGCCTGATGTGTATTGAGGACATTACTGTCAACCTAAATGCCTCACTACTTATGGGTAGATAGACTTTGGATTAGTATCGCCAGCTCAAGGCAAGACGGACGACAGAGAAGACGAGAACCAACCGAGACTCTGGACCCGAAACCGGAGACTCGGATTTATGTAGATGTCAAAGAAAAAGTGTCACATTCCGGGAGTTATGGTCAAAAAGCGAAGAGAGGCATAGGTATGAGTCCAGTCTTCGGGAATCCTGTTGTTGGTACAGGTTGCGGCGGGGTAAGCCAAGCTGTCTTTCAGCGTTCGCAAGATTAGATTCAAGGTGATCATGAACATCATCATCATCATCATCATCATCATCATCATCATCATCATCATCATCATCATCATCATCATCATCATCATCATCATCATCATCATATTGATATTGAAGCTGAATTTGATAGATGTGATAGTATTGAGGCTTTTGATACAGATGATGTACATATTGTGATGGAAATTCGGAATCATGAAGATGGAAAGGTTTCGGGACGGAAGATTATCATGGTGAATATTGCCTGGAAGCGAAGGATGAAACAGAACAAGAGAAGAATGGAAATTGGTTGCAGCCTTAGAAAAGAGGGGAAGAGAAAAGTGGAGATGGTTGGATGCATATTAATATACTCCTTTAGTTCAAGTCGATTTTCAAGTCGATTTTGATAATATCTCTGGATGGTAAAGGTCGTAAGAGGAATGGCTCGAGGGCACAAGCAATTGTTTCTGGGTTTTCCCCATATGTGTATGATAATTATTAGTTGGAAGGTTTGATTGGTCTAGTGAAGGGGCGATTTAACCCTCGGACGATTTTATCAATAAGCGTGTACTGACTAGCGACGCCAACATATTAATTACCATGAATTATATTAACTTTTGAGGATTATATCTACATCTACTATATCTACTACATCTACTACATCTACTACATCTACTACATCTACTACATCTACGATATCTAATCTTAAAAGTAACTGTCCTTATTAATTCATTCAAGAGCTAATCATACGATCGCTACAATTATAATTTGAAAAATAATCTTCTCCTAGTATTACTTTTCATTCCAGGAAGGGTCACCAGTCTTTCTCTCATCGGCCTCAGAATATTGTTGTTCCGTTTCTCCCAGATGACCCCGCATAGTCCCAACCATTAGCAGGAGAGGACTCACATAATGCGATACGAGCAAGGGTTGACGGGTACAATCCCCAATCCCCAGTCCCCAATCCCCAAGGATCGGGATCTGGAAGTGCGCGAGGAAAGGTGCGAGCTAGCGATATTGAATCCTGTATGCTGCTGCACTTGTTAGGGTATTGATGGCGATGCAGTGAGAATCCACTTGGCTCTTCTCTCATTCAATTTCATTCAATTTCATTCGACTACCGGTCATCTCTTGCTGCACTTCTTGACCATATACATGCCAAAGCGCCAGTCCACAGAGTTGAGATTCATTAAAACATGCAGCAGAGACCTACCTAGCTATTCTATTCTATCAATGTGAAATCGGTTCATTCGGTCTGCTTACCTACTTACTTATATCCCAGTCAATGACCGTCCGGATGCACCCCATTGCTTCCCTCGCTAAAGCAACGATGTCCCGATATTGATGCAGTCCTCGTTAACTTTCCCTGTTTACAACAAGAGATTCCCCAAGAATGGACAAAAAAAAAAGCAACAGTGACTTTGATGCATTTCCCAATTCAATCTTGGATGCGGTACTCTGCCACCCTACCCTCGGACGTTATATTGAGCAGCAAGCCACAAGCTTCTCACTACCTAGCTACTCTTTCACATCCCAGCAAACTCATCTCAAAAACCCTAGAAACCAAAAACCAGGCCCATGTCAAGCAACGGCACATAAAACTCACCATGTGCAACCGTTGCTCCATTCCTAATCAAAATTGAACGAAGAGAGCGAGAAACAAGATTTTTTTGTTGAGAGATGTCGAAGTCGCATTTTTGCAGATTAAAATCCTCTATCTGATTGGCTGATGCCTCTAATGGATGTGCTACCTGAGGTGTTTCTGTCTTGAGCGGGAGCGATTCATCACATGGCACAGAGATCGCATATCACTACACAATTGGACACGACAGTGCCGCTGTAGTGAAACATTTATTGCTGTGAAGAGGCAGAATTCTTGAGATGGTTGAGATTTGATAGGGATGGATTGATTTTGATTTTGATTTTGATGTTGATACCTTTCGAGTAAATTTGGAGAGAAACTCGAGATTTCACACAATGGGGGTTGATGAAACGAAAGCTCAACAGACGAGAGTTTATTACACTTTTTCTCGGCCCTCAAAATGTAAATCAATCCATGTCATACTTAATCATAATACGTGTAATACGTGCAAACCGTTGAGGGAAAACACCCACCCCGGCCCGAACCGATAACTTACCTTCAATGCAAGCAATAATAGAAAACCTTCTCACCCCAGGGTTCACGGATCTTGCATCTCTTCCCTCTAGCTTGCTGAAATCATCAACAAACTCAGAGCCAATAGCAAGGGGAGTATCTAAACCTTGTCTTGACTTTGCACTCGAGGCAGTCCGGATCGATTACTTTGCAGGCAATCTAGAATCACTCCATGGCATTCCGCTTCAAAGCAAGCACCTTGGGTCGTATGCAATACCTAGGATATGTAATTGAAATCAAAGAATCCTGACTTTGGATTCGAATGGTTGGAGGCAAATGGTTGGAGGCAAATGGTTGGAGGCAAATGGTTGGAGGCAAATGGTTGGAGGCAAATGGTTGGAGGCAAATGAAGTTGTTTTGTTTGGTAGACCTAGGTCGAGGTGCATTTGGCTGAAATGAGGGAATCTGATTTCTCGGACCCAAACCTGCGCATTATCACTGTTCAAAGGGGGCGGGAATGAAACAAAACTCACGTGGTCAGAGGGGAGCTGTGTTCCGGATCCGTGCAGCAAGCATCGTCCTTCGTGCAGATTGTATATGTATGTGCGTGACTGGATATCAGCGCGGCACCTTCTTGTGTACATACTACACAGACTTATTATTAGCGGCATGTGAGAAGGCGAATCGATGCATGATATGTCAATATGCCTGTCCGTAATCTTCCATCGAATACGAGATTCCCATTCGCAATTCGCGAGGCACTGAAAGGTAGGGCGGGAAATTAATCCATGAAGCGTAGTGGTGATTCCCTTGGTTGTTCTCGGCCTTCGGCTTGCGCTTTCTTTTGGGGCGTCTTGCCTGCTCACTGATACGCTCGCTATGCATCCCACGTCCCTGCGGGGAAGAGATGGGACCGGCATGGCCCTACACGCCATCCAAATGTTATCCAAAATCTGTCTCACTACTAAATATGCTTCCGACTCTCGAAATGAACTCTCGAGATATCCAGGTTTTGATAGGAATGAGTGTAGGAGATCTACGTTCAGTGAGTTTGACATCAAAGATGACAACAGACGCCATGGGAATTCTCCGTCCATGGTCTGGAGTGAGACCTCTGCACTATGATCGAAGAAGCAATGGTAAAGTCCACGCATGCTCAATGCGGAAGATGGTTGCCGGCACATTGCATTTGACATCAATATTAGGACTTGCTAGGCGGTAGCTCGGCCCAGGGCACACAATGTTTACGAGACTGTCAGGATCTACTCTATCAAACAAAGTCATCTCGTCTTCCTGCGCGATCCTCACTAAGATGGATAGAGGGAGGAAGAGGGGCGAGCAGATGAATGAAAAGATTCATACGTCCATCACCGTCATCTTGGTTTCCCGCTGAGAAATGTCAAAAATGTCAAACCTGGCGCAGTCTAGGGCAACAGCTGATATGTCTACCTAGTACCTATGGATGAAAGCCGCAGTTGTCCGTCAGTAGTCAACCATTTGACTCGGTCAGTGAGAAGTGGAGAGGACGATAATAGAAGCAAAACAAACCTAGATAATTAATCGACATTTATGGAAATGTATCTTGATGTTGCCTCCTTCCAGCACACTAACAACACGCCGGTACCGTCTGATGAAGGACTCCTATTGACTAGGTAGGGACAGACATCTATCTTCCTGATTATCAACGATAATTTCAAGGGGCTGAGACATTGAAGTCCGAAAAGCTTCAATAGTCCCATGTCACCACCAGAGACGGCCCTTTTCATCTTTTGGGGGGAATTAGGGATGAAATTAATTTAGTAGGAAAGTACTAGGGAGGTTGATTGGACGATGTGAGTTGGACATTGATGTAATTATCGGTAGTTGATTACGCCGTCGCCATGCACTTTTTTCTTTCCAGTCTGGATGAGAAGTCGAGGAGTTGCCATTGATCGAGAGAAGTGTGCGAGAAGAAAGTGTGCTGTTGCTTGCTATTGCTAGCTGTACTTTCCATTGGAACCTTGAACCTTGCACCTTGCACCTTGCACCTGACACCCTACACCTTACCTTACACCTTACCTTTTACACCTTACACCTTACACCTTGCACCTTGCACCTTGCAGCTTCCCACCTTGGGGTAAATCCGCAAAATACTTACTTTGGCCTAGGAAAACTAGTGGACTTCCCCTCATACGCTAATTGATTAAAAATTGCCGTAGTCATAAAAAATCGCGCAAGTTTTTTTCTAAATTTGGTTTCTAAATTTGGTAGCAGGCAACGACAGACCTAGACATTGACTTTGCAGAAACTCCAACTTCCTCTAACAACCCAGCTCTCTCCCGCAAGTCTTCTCGTCCATTTTCATTCAAAGGGTCCAAATGCTAACCTGCAGCCTTCAAGACAGCTTGGACGCTTGACCTGCTAATATTGTAGTGTCACAACAGGTTGAAAATCCCCCACTTATACTCTTCTCGGAAAAGCTGGCAAAGACAAAACAAAACAAAACAAAACAAAAAAAAAAAGAACTCAAGGACTGCAATTGGTTGTATGATACACCGTTCTCTCACTTTGACGGCCAATAGAGATATTTCGATCCTTATGATGGCGCATCTCGAGGATCATAGCTCGTAAAAGGCTCTGCCAAAATTATCCCTCCTATTGTCCAATCATGATTCTCGCTTCAGCATGCACATCAGATCTCAGCCATCTTAAGCTACCTTGGTCAATACCTTGCTTGTTGATTTTCATTTAACTTTCGGCTTGGGATTGACAAACTAAACCTTTCCCCGCCCGCCACTGATGATTTGCAGAAAAAGCAAATCGTGTGAGGCTCTCAAAGACGCTTCGGGCACCCTAAGCCGGCGGTACCTGATGGATGTGATAGCTCAGATTTGGTAGATCATCCACAGACTTGCTCCACCAAATCTAGATAGACTTCCAGCAACTAGATATTGTGTTCCTGCATCGAAGGACCCCCAGTTCAAGTGTTGTTAGTTTGTCAACGCAAAGAAAGGTCGTTACGGCTGGTTGCTTGACCACGAACTTTAGTTGTTTTTCCGTTGGCTCTATTCTAGGTTCCTATACTTCGCCCTCAACTATCGACAATGCTCTCGAGCTAGATCTTGCATCTTGTGCTGCTTGTCAGTAAACCTTATAGGAAGCTAATACACTCGAGTTCTTCCTATCAAAGTCTTAGTTGATTCCCCCCCCCTTCTCCCCTCCAAAATCACTATCATTTGGCCCTTGATCTTGCGCAACGTTCTGTTCACCCGGAAGCTTTATTGATTCAAACTTTGTACGAGTATCTTTCGGTACCTCCGGCTTTTGGTAACGTTAAATCCAGTTCCAGGAGATTGGAACTCGTTATAGCCCAAAATCACGTCAACCTGCTCGAAAGAGAAAGAACTCAGATGTACTAGAAGAGATAGACGTATTGACTACTTCACGTGCTAATGATCAGCAATCATTTTGAGACTTTCCAACCAAACTCGACGGCGTTAGTATCAATATTCGGGTATCATATATCTCAACATCTCTCCTCCTTGAAGATAGACCGCAGCCTGCAATATACCCATCATACCTATCATACCTATCATACCTATCATACCTATCATACTTATCCTACACATCACACATATCAATATCATCAATCTGCAAGATCCTGCTCCTTCAACATCATCTCGCATCAATATAAAATTACGTTACCAGAGAACGTTTCAAGTCAACATCAGGGATACAGATAATCATCCATCCATTCATACATCCATTCTCCGCATATCGAATCTGTTCAGGCGGCAAGTCCAAGGGGCCATCCGTTGCCAATCAAGCTTGCACTACTGAGTTCAGCACACTCACTGGCACTCTTCATACAAATATCCAAACTTCAACGAATGGAAATTTCGCTCATCCCGTCAGTACATGAATCTTTCCTCATTCTTGTTCTCATTGCTTCATCACAATCACTCCATCAGCCATTAACCGGCGCATTGGATCAGCCGTGCATTCAAGACCCTAGCCACGTTATACCCTTTTGGTGGAGGAGCATAATATCTATTCTTCACCCACAGATTATATTCACCATCCCGAAATCGTCCTTCTTGCATTTTGTCGAGCTTGCTATCCTTATCCTTGTCCATTCGATCGGAAGTCTTACTGAAAAATGCTTCGTAGGCTAACTGCATTATAGCCAACAGTTTTCGTACGTTAGTTCTCAAGAAATCTCTGCAATTTTCCGCAATCTCATTGTTTCAATTGAACTCGATCGCATTATTCCCCGAAGCAAACATTGAAACAAAATAAGAGGATATCCAGAAGGACGAGAGAAATCTTTTCATCTCAAATCATAACTTTTCTCAATTTGCCCTTTTGATATTCTATAAAAGTACCTACGTACGTACGTTACCAGACTTCGTTGAGACATTCGAAACCACCCACCACACACGCGCACACATACCCACTATCCCAGACTTATCCTCGCCTGCATACTTTACAGTACACCCACTACAACCCACCGTACTGTACTTATCTCAATCAAGCATCAACAATCTGGAACATTTTTCATAATCGGCAGACTCTTGCCTACACACGGGTAGCTCTTACTACACTACACTTACACGCACGGCCTACTCAACGACCACTACTACTCTATTTTTCCATACTTGGCCCCCAAAATAAGAGGATCAGCAGGCATTAGATTTGAAGGGATCCCAAATCCATCTTCACACCCATACAGCCAGCCTATCAAGGACGCATAAAATCATCGCTATCATTGTCGGAAGCTGGTTCCAGTTCCCACGAGACGCCAACTACCACCCCCGAAAACTTAGATTGCGACAACAACAGTCAAGCTCGGAGCTCCTCTACCGTTGCGCTTCCGCGACCAAGTCAGACCCCTAAAACGGCCACAAAAAAAAAAGCCCTGCCGAAGACAGCAAGCAATTCAGCAAACAAACCGGCGATACGGTGCAGTGCATTTCAGCACAGCAACGAACAACGACTGGCTGGACAAAAAGAGATTTCTCAAAACACATGGGAAAGGAGCCAATCAATAGAGACAGAAAAAAAAAAGAATTCGATTAAGAGCAGCTCTCTCGATTGCGAGACTGTCGAATTCTTTGAGTCTTCTTCACACCACCTTTTTATTTTCTTGAATTCATTCTACCATTACACGCCGCTTTCAAACGTCCCCCCCCCCCCCCCCCCCCTGTGCGCACCTAAGGATTCGAAACAATAAGCCGGGTACGGGTAAGATTTAAGCAAGAAAATCAACATCTCCCTACCGAACGTTGAGAAGTACGGACGGTACTGCGAGGATATTCCTGGCAATTTCGTGCATATTACCGCTCCATTCCAGCCGTCGCATTAATCATACCCTCGATACTCTGTTTGGCAGATTCGACCCTGTTCAATTGCGATTCTTGAGTATCTCCCACAGCTCTTTCAGCGTAACTTTCGCCGAGCGCTTTACTCTCGGTGGGTATCTGAGGCCTTGTCAGGGGACAATTTAGGATATTCGTGGAACTCAAAGGGAGAGGATTAGCGGCGCAAGAAAGCCACTCTCACCCATTTTGGATCCTCTATCATAGGTCTTTTTTATCTTTTTGATTCTTGTTTCCACAAGGCTAGTTGGGACCCCATCAAAACCGACCTGTAACCAATCCCAACCCCAGGCCTCAAATTCCAATTCTACAGGGACTCTTCAGGCCTGTTCGAACAGTGCGTTTGCATCAATACCTATACAGAAATCAGGCGACAAATAAGGAACGGCAATTCTGCTTTTACATTCTTGGAGTGTAATTTCGCGAAAGCACGCACGATAGCTTCCAGCAGCGAGTAGCAAGCAAGAAGCAGCAAGCAGCAAGCAGCAAGCAGGAAAGAAAGGCGGCCTTTCGGAAACCAGGAAAAGACCAAGACAAGGGAAGAAAAGGCAGAGAAGTAAGAAAAAGAAAGAACAGGAGGGAGAAGAAAAAAAAAGAGTTGTTCCTTGAATTACTGTGCATTTCTCCTTGGGAGGCTTTTTTTTTCTTTCTCATTTGGTTCAAGATTATTTTATCGCCTTTACCCTCTATCGCCCACCGTACTCCTCTCTCTCTTTTTCCCTCTGGCCTGACTTAGCACCACTCCGTGCACACACACACCTACATCAAATTACTACCTATATCATCCATCTTCTACTAAAATCAAAGCCTCCATCAACAACTCCTTCGTTCAACCCAACTTCCGGGACGGACGACGGTGACAATCCGTTGTTGCTGGTGTTTGTATTTTCGTGTCTTACATTAGACGACTCATCGTCATAAGAAACTGGAAATTATACCCTACCCTAACCTTCATATCCACCATCAAAACTCTCTTCCTTCGAGGATTCTTTATTCGTTTTCATCACCATCCACAATTGGGACAAATTCCTCTCAAGCTCTTCTATCCGGCTTGACGTCGGATTTTGCAAACCAAGGGTCCATCCAGATAACATTATCGTGGGAAGCCGGTAGATTTGGAAGGGGCGAGGCTGCAAATGAACGATAGTAAGTAAGCCAGCCATCCATCCATCCATCCTTTTTATCTGTGATCGACGCCTCTTCTCTCTTTTTCAATTCTTCAACCAGACTGTACTTCTCTTCAGCTTTCAGCTTCACCTGTTGTGCGGAATATCCTCCATCCACAAAAAGACAATTGATTTTTGGTTGTACTCGGAACAATTTCCCACATCTCTTTTTTTATTTATATCTTCATGGGAAAATTGATTGAAAAAAAAAAGTGTCCAAGTCCAAGAGAATATTTTTCGACACTTTCTCGTTTTATTTTGGGAGTTGTCGTTGATAATTCTCGCGAAATGGTTGGTGTAGTAATTCCCCATTCCTCCAATGCGGTCTTCATATCAAATATCAATCATATCATTGCCTAGCATATCACCATTACACTTCAACCTCTACACTTCACACATCATACTCTACAATTCACATCTCACATCTCACACCTGATAAAGCACAAAACCGCAGAGCAATACAGTGTAATGCCGGGCCCTGACAGTGAATTGGTCAAACGGAACGTTTCATGGAAGAAGTTCCCGAGTGCGACGTTCACAATCAAATCATCGACACAACCCTCCATTCTACAATCTTCTACCATTCATCCTCTCAATCAAAAAATTGAGATTCAAAAAGAGGCGCACAAAGTAGCCTAACCCCAAAAACGTTATACATCCCTCTCCCTATCATATCTTTCAATCTGAATTTTGCCAGAATTCCCTTCCCTCTTCCCCCTCTCCCCTCCCCTTCTTCCAAAAGCTTCATTAATCACGCCGTTACACTACAATTCACTCTCTATCCAATTGGCACTGTCTTTACAATCTTCCTTTTCGTTCTGATTGCTGGTTCGCCTCGTTTGTGTTTTTTTTTATCCATAAAGGTTTCAATAACCTATCTCAATCTTACTACCTTAAACATTTCGGGAATTTTATATCATCCGATACTAACCATCTTACCCAATAGTCCTTACACCTCAAAAATTAACACTCGATCACTTCATGTGCTCTCAATCTGGTAATATCCAAGACCTAACCGCCTATTCAGGGCATTCGTCTTCGTGTATTGTCGGATCCGAACCAGAGCCTGACAGCTCTTCAAGACAGGAATTTGTTCACCCTCCGTCGTTACCCTCTGATATGGGGATGCGATACATGACAATTCCAGCGACAGATGATGTACGGTAAGTTTACCCCCAAATTTCGTTGGTCATTTCTTTTCTTCCGATGTACCCCCTCGTCGACCTTGCATTTAGGCACATACACCACTCCTTGGGTTGTCTCTCATTATCGTTAATTTCAAAATTATGCATGTATCTACCGCTTGTGCGATCTGCACTAAAGCTGGTAATGTAATGAACATGCCACGACTCACACTCCGTCATTGTTCTTATCCAGTTGTCACACAACTTAAGCCTCAGATCAAGCCAAACCGCCTGCACTTCCGCAATGGTTCGCATCACGCGAGTAGTCCCCGCTATTCTGTACCACTGACGGCTGTGTTGGCTGTCATACATATGCAGTCCAACTGGGCATCATTACCGCCATGAAGAAATTTTAATCCATAGGCCGTGTCTCCTCAGAACCTTATCTTCTTTTGTCTTACACTTGTTTAGACCCGTGGCTGATATGATAGCTCAGTTACACTTCCGATTCCGGTACCTCTCATAGCCCTGTGTTCTCGATAGAACCCACGATACCAAACTCAATCCCGTCCAATATCCCATTCCCCCCATACGCGCATGCCTATCAGTCAACACTGAACGGTCCCACGTACTCAGGTGGGAGCAACTCGTACTTTTCTCCGAGCTCGTCCTTATTTTCTATGCCCGATCTTAAACCCCGCTTGAACTCTATGTACGTACCTTCCACCCCCTTTTAAGTACTTCGATACACCACCATTTCTGTGCACAGATAATAATGATCTATCCGCACAGTCACTCCTCCCCTGGAATGGCACCACCCTCACGCTCACCAGCCTTACCACATCCACAGTCACCAATAAGCACACGAGATTTATACGCAAGTGCAACACCACATTTACGAAGAACGGACGGAATTTCAAGATCTCCGTCAACCTCTGGAACTGTGAGAGGCGTACCGTTATCACCATCTAACAGCGGATTCGCAAGTCCGGCGAATATGGAGGGTTCCCAACTTGGAGGGCCACTCACCCCTCCTCTAAATCCGACAGAAGTGATCCTCACTTTGCAGGCGGCTGACGGACAGATCATCACTCCAGAAATCTTTGGCAAAATTGATAAAGGATTTTTCATGGCAGAAAACGATTGGACCTGCTATAGAAGAAACTATTTTTCGCTGAGTTGCTCATTTACTCTTCAACCTATCGTTCCGGGAGCAAATGTATATCTCTTGTTGTCTGGTGGAATGAGACCGCAGGTACAGCAGTTTGCGATGTCCATAGCTGCAGTGGTAGATTCGCGCGATGGAAAGTCAATAGAATTGGTTCAGCACACTCCCAAACGAGACAAAGGACCACAAGATAAGCCGCCAAGAATCGCGGTGGCCCCAAGACCGCACACAACACATAACATGTATGGCGGCGACAACGGTATTGGTGGTGGGCCGCGCGGAATGTACGATGGATCCTTCGGTCAGTCACCAAGCTCACCACCAAATGAGGCAACTTTCGAGCGCATCCAATTCAAGAATGCGACCGCGAATAACGGAAAACGGAGAGCTGCTCAACAGTATTATCACCTGCTTGTAGAACTCTTTGCAGATTTGGGTACTAATCACAATCATTCGGAACGCTGGGTAAAGATTGCGGTTCGTATGTCCGCACCAATGGTGGTGCGTGGTCGCTCACCCGGGCATTACCAGAGCGAAAGACGCGGTAGCAATGCAAGTTCTGGACCTGGAGGCGCTGGTGGTGCTGGTGGTGGTTCATACACACCATCTGGATCATCTCGCACCCCGGGCGATATTACCATGTCTGGAACTTCCTCCATGCTTCCCGGTTCTAACAATTACGGTTCTTACGATGGTCGATCCCACCATTATCGCACTGGACCTCTTCAAATTCCTATGGAACCTACTCTTTCTGCTGAAGAAGCCAAAAGCATTGAGGATGCTCCTTGCTATATGTACTACCCAACTCCAATATGGGAGGGCGCAGAGCCACGGAACCAATTGCCTAGTCTTCCAGAATATGTGCCAGGAAAAATCAAGCAAGAATACAATACTGGTGGCTACTCTTTACCGAGTATCAGTGGTGCACAAGATTCTTTGGGTAGACATTGTGGAAGGTGGGAAGGAGTCCCGGAATCAAAGGGTTATTTTCCAACAATGGCACTGGCACAGGAACTCAATATCAGCTAGCCATTTCACATGAGGGACTAATCGCAATTTAACACGCGATACAACACGTGTGCTACACTAGGCTGCAGTACTCGTGAGCCCCGTCTTATCTTTCTCCCTTCTCCGCTCTGGTTCACTTTTAATTGTCTGCGCATCGCATTTCATGGTTGCACATTTCTTCAATTGTCAGCTGGAGTATAATGGATTGGCTCATCGCTTGGTTGCTTGATGTATCTGCAGAAAACACCCTGATTATGGAATTGATTGGCGCAAGGAATAGGAAAGAATTGAAGGCTAAAGGATCATGTTAGCATATTTGATTGGGATATTTCACTTGGGGGAATACTACAAAATCGAATGGGATCGGGTTCATATCACCTCGATATGACACACATACAGGATGGATCAACATGGATCAGATGGATGGATGGAAAAAGCTTGCATCTAGGTTTGGTCTAGGATGGAACGGGAAAAAAATACATTGAATTTTGGTGACGGAGTTAGATTTGGTCTCGGTTACTTCTTTTTTGCGGATTTCGGGCATGGTAATGATGGATGAATTGAATGGATGGACAAATGGGCAACAAGGGAACCGGATTGCAATGGATTGGGATGGATGGGTACATGATCTCGCCAATCGCGGATCCTGGTGTTTCTTACATGTGTCATTGATGGATTTCTCATCGTATTTCTTGTTATTTCCTTTTTTTGTTATTGAGTTGGATGTGAAGGTATTTGAGAAGGCTTTACTGCCCAATCATATCTTTTGCACCAGGCCCAGACACAATAGTTCCTCTTTGCTTGCATCTGATTATTTCTTCTACCTTGACTGCGTGTTTGTTGATGTTGCTGCGTGGATGGACTTATTGTTGACGAATGAATTTGAGTTGCGGGCTGTTGAGTGAGCGTTTCGTACTTTGAGTTGTGTCTGTTGTTGTTTTTGAGTGTGGGGATTGAGATGGCTGAGAAGAGAGAGACGGGGAATCAGAGGTCGAGAGAGTATGGCAAATTGACCAAGGGTACAACGGCTTGTGGGGATGATGACTGCCAGTGAGCAGATAGAAAAGCCAGGAGAACACCAGCGAGAGGCTGGGGAGGAGAAACGGAAAACTGTGTGGGAAATCGAAGAGTTGATGTTTCGTTGAATTTTCGTTTTGCCATGCCAGTCAGTTAGTCGATTAGTCAGTCAATGCAGGAGGCTTTTGTTGATATATGCATACATTTATTTCATGATAATGATGATGGTGATGGAACTACGAAACCGTGAATCCGTGAAACCGTGGAACAGTACAGTGCGATGCGATGCGATTGAGATACCTACCTACCGGTAGCTCTTTCAATCCCGTAAATAAATAAAAAACCATCATGTGTATTACCGGAGTGAAAACTAGGTACGATACAGCACATCTCCTTTCATTTCCTGCTATACAGACCGGGAACCAAAGGGACAGGAGCACCAGCTGGGATCGGTATGGCTTGCGACAGTGTCTCGATTACATGTTACAGGTCGTACGTAGTACATACAGGTCATACAAGTGCCTAGTGAGAGGTAGTATGGAGATCTGCATCTTAGGCCGAGTAATTAATGGTTTGTGTGATTCTGCGGGCATCTGTGATCTTACGTTATGTTATTTCTTGCTCTGGGGTTCTCTTGATCGCTGCTTGTCTCTCGTTGCTGTTTTTTTTCTTTCTTTTTGAACAGTTTCTTGGTACGGGGGCAAGCAGAAAGGTGATGAGTATAAGTCGTGGAAATACACAAGAGGGTCACCAGGTTTAGATTGAATAAGAGGAGAAATGGAAGAGCTGTCTTGGATTATAGGATCCTATCTTGCTTGCTCAAATATAGGTTTGTTGTTAGGAGTTTTGTTGACACTATTGTAGAAAAATCGGTCTCATCGATAATCACATGGTGAGTTTGCAGTCACGTCATGCGAAATTGATGTATGATGCAATTTCATCGATTCTGCTACCTACCGTGACTTCGCCCTGTGTCACGACAATAATAATGCAGATCCAGTCCTAATACTCGCAAAGAGAAGCAACCGCAGCTGGATACCTATGCCCTTGCACCGGGAAGCTAGCTAGAATTCCATTGATCTTATCGAGATCCGAGTCCGTCAATTCAACCTCTGTAGTATTCTCCTGAACCCGAGACTCAGATCTGGCTCCGAATACTGGAATGATGGGAGGATAGCCTGGCTTCTTGCTCTGCGATTTAATCCAACACAAAGCTAACTGTGCGGGTGTACAGCCCTTATCCAAAGCTAACTTTCCTAACTCTTCCACCAGTTCTAAGTTCTTGTCAAAGTTTTCTGGCTGGAAACGGGGAAAGTGACGGTGAGGATCACTCTCCGGCAAATCATCCAAGCTCTTGAACTGACCCGTCAGCATGCCTGCTCCAAGCGGTGTATGAGCAACCATCACAATTCCCAACTCTCCACATGCTTCTGCGACGCCGTTCTCAAAGACATCTGTAGCCCACAAGCTAATCTCTGCCTCGAGCATGTCGATCTTTGCCACTGCGCTAGCTCGCCGAATGGAATTGGCTGAGACTTCACTCAATTGAATCCCGCCAATCAAACCCTTCTTGACGCACTCATGCAAAGCCTTAACAGTATCCTCAATCGGCGTAATCTTATCCTGTCTAGCCATGCCAAACAGATCAATGTGTTTATGACCTCCTAAGATCTTATTCGCATTCTCGACATACTTGTAGACCGCCGCCGGCGAACTATCCAGCTTGAATGTCTTCCTATCCGCAAACCCACTCTTGATACAGAGAACCACTTTCTCAGCATCTTCCGGATATGCTGCGAAGTAGCGCGCGAGGAGATGGAGGGAGTTATTTTCTGCAGAACCGTAGAAATCGGCGCCATTCCATACATTTACTCCGGCTGCGAGAGCGGCTTTCAGGACGGGGAAGGAAATGCTGTCGGGGGTTTGCGCGCCGCGCCAGGTCATTCCTAGGGAGATTAGTGAGAGTTCGATGGCTTGAAAATGGTTTGGATGGAGGGGTAAGTTGAAGGTGAGATTTACGCATGAGACCTAGGCCATTGTGAGATGTTTCTTTACCTGCGAGAATAGGCATCTTTATCTGAAGGGTAGAAGTTACGTTGTTGTGGGTAAGAGAGAAAGAGAGAGGGGGAGAGAGAGAGTATACAGAGCTCTGGTACAATGGAGGAAAAAAGTTATCTATAGGGAAAAATATGTATTTTTAGAGAAAATTCTCAATTTAAAAAGCAGGAGGTTTGTTGTAAAAAGGTAGGAAATCTCGGAGTTAAGAGAAAACTGTCGGACGCGGGGTTGGAGGAGGAAGGTACGGATGGCATGTGACACAGATCGCATACCGCAGTGTCTCTAATGTCTTGAATCGGATTTTGAAAACCAATTTTCGAGAATGGCTTGCTACAGTACTTCGAGTTTCCATTTTTTTCGTCAATGTGAATTATTTTGCGCGTTAGGGGTTGCTTCATGCGTCTGAATAGAGGTTTGCGCTAGTGATGAATTGCATTTAAATTTCACATGACTACTTAGATTCTATCTATTTATCATCAATCCGTCATTCGATTTTATGAATCAGATATAATGTGTTAAGACTGCGGTAGGAAATGATATCATAAACACCAGTCCAAGATTTCGAACACTGTGAAATGATTCCACAATGCTAAATATGTCACGAAACTTCCCGTGGTGTGATATGTCTAACATTCAGTATTCTACAAGAGTAACACCACAATCTACACTCTCACGAGCCCTTCACACTTTCAAATTCTTTTACTGCATAGGACAAGTTTGTATTCGGATTTTGTCTCCCGGCCAAACCTCGATATCTCCGGTCTCATAAGTGACGCAGCGAAGGTTTGAGTAACGATCGCTTTTATGATGTGGCTTGGTATGAAGAATTGCTTGATTTGAAGTGGGGTTTCAGATATGTTTAAGTCTCGATTGATGGAGAATTGAGATTTGGTCCAGAATCAATCTAGGTGGATTCAGGAATATTGCAGTTTGGAAGAGGCGTTACGAAAAGGGGGTTAGTGTCAATAGGCGAGACTATGTCGTATGGCTAGTCAGAAATATTAAACACGAGGCTCAAGATTTCTGGCCATTTTGATCTACAGTGGGAATCTAATTTAAAGACCATACACGAGACTTTCAACGGAGATGATGTAAGGAAATACTTCAAACATCAAGATATATAGGAAAGCTTAGGTACCTAGCTGTAATTAAATTGTTTAGATTAACTATTGTCGTTTTAATTTCACCTCCTATATACAGAGAATGATGAGTATTTGGTAATACTTCGAGAAAAAGATAATGGTAATATTAAAACATATAACGATAGACTGACTTCGTCTCACTTTATAACTATATCTTGGAAAGCTTGCTCACTATTCTTACTATACTATCATAAGTATTAATTACTTCCAGATTTTCGGCTGGAAAACTAGAGACATGCTGTGCCATATAACGCAAACAGTATCTAGTTGTCAGAAATGAAGAAGAGGGAATACAACTGAGTATATATAGGAAAATAGGCTGATTTATACAAATCAAATTCACTCTCAAATTAGTACGGAGCGAACAATTCTGTTCGATTTGATATTATTTTCGAACTAGTGGTCCTCTAGAACTCTAGAACACCAAGCTTGATTTGCCCTGTTGCATTAGCTCAGTACAAATGATGATGATGTTTACTACAGATACGCCTCGGGAATCTCTCTAGCCTTCTACTACCAACACCTCGATGGTTGATGGAACGGCTACGAGGATTATGAACTCTGGATTATACTCTGCTGGGCAAGGGAGAGATTTGGAACTCGCCTTTCTACGAGGCTTCTTGCAACTTTTCACGGCTTCCTGATTTCGCTCTTGAAATCTTTTGCTGTCAAAAATACGAAGATAGAGACAATAAGCGGGTGAAGATGATGATGAGATTAGTGAAGTGACAACAAAAAAAGGGTGAGTAATTGACAATAAAACTGATATATTATGCAGCAACAAACACCCCGATCCATGATTACAATTCCATGATAGATGTTCTAGTTTTTGTCTCTTTACAAACGCACCACCAACAGCACCGATCATTGCTTTGCCACAGCAAAATCTACCAACAAAGAAGAGTCTCTTCTGGAAATTCTCAAAGTCACCTGGAACCTGTAATATCCCAGATGCGTCTCGACTAGAAAGTGGCGAGAAAAGAACATTAGGGATGGTAGAACGAAGTATACATAGGAAAATGGGCTGGTCCATGCTAGCCTGATCAAAGTGTGCAAGCAGGACAAACTTGTCCCAAATAGGCCCTAGGTCTAAGATCTAACTATAAAAAGTCGACTTCCGTCCTTCCTTTCTTCCTCTATACACGTCAGTCACTCTTTTCTTGAAGAAGCCAGGGGGCTGGAGCTTGTCTCGCGCGTTCTTATGTAGCTGCGAACGTGGCTTTGGGGGTTGTATTATTTTGCTATAACTGAGACTTTGAGATCAAGCAAGCTTTAATCGATGAATTTAATCTTGTCGGGATATTGATCATGTGATCTAAGAGGGCACTGTATTGCAACTAGCGTATGTACTAGCGTATGCACTAGCGCTAGCACTTCTACTATATTAAGTACTAGCTTCCCATAGTAATAATGATCAAGCATGAATGAAAACACAATAGACTAAAGTACTATACACTTTATCAACCCAAGTTGATACCAACAAATCTGAAGAGAAGCACATTGTTCATGGGTGACAAATGTTTGCAGTGACTGTGGAACCTTATGATTATAGTATCAAGAATTGTGCTAAGAACAACAAAGGAAATTTTAATTTGACAGTGAAAGAATAAAGAGTCACTAGACGAATGTAGTTTTCCGTGTGAGTTTGACCCTTCGGTTGACTCCACGGTATACGGTAGAGTCTAGGAGCCGAGAGAAGCAAAAGAGGTGTACACTATCCCTCGAGCTTGGGAAGGCACCGAGTCACCTATCATAACCATTATCCTACTTTGCTCTATCTGAAGTAGCAATAATCAGTCAAGTCTACCACAAAGGGGTCTATAGAGCTATAATCGCTTAGTAGCAGTACCTAGTGACAACAAAAAGTAGCCTTAAAATCGAAATTAGCATCGTGCCATTCTTTTGTCGTTGTTTCAACTCAAAACCGTCAATCATGTCGCTACTAAGCTCTTGCCTTAATCATTGTTATTACTTCCAAACTCTCATATGAAGTAAAACGATCCGATGACGGTGGGAATCACTACAACAGGTATCTCAGAAGCACAAGCAGTATGTTTCTTTTTCGGCAGGAATATGTGAAGATGCTCCCGCACACACACCTAGCCACCGATCAAAGACAGCACATCTTGCCGGGCCGATCCCACAATCCGGTGGCAGATATCGGAGAAGAAAGGAGAGAACAGGGGGAGTGAGAGAAGGTATAAATGGTAAAAGGGCCTGGTCCGTGCGAGCCCGATGCGCAGCTCAAATTTGAGCAAACAGGACAAACTCATCTAGATCAGGCCTAGCGCAATTCATATTGCTCATGTTACTCATATCCGTTAGTTTGATGTAGTATGTTTCCGTTCAGAGAAACGAAAATACTCTCTCTCTGTGAATAAGAACCACAGAAAGAATTAGAAAGTCTATGTTCAACCCCATTGAGAACATCATGAAGGCGTAAAAATCACCTCGATCTCTTTTCAACGGCCTATAGATTTACTACTAGAGTATATCTTGGCCTCGAAACTTCACCATACTCGATTAGGACGAGTTTGTCCTGTTTGTCTAGAATTCAAGCCCTCGATTGAGCTCGCACGGACCACGCTATTTTTCTATCTAAACGTTCTTCTGTCTTGTCAACTTCTCTTTTTTCTTTTTCTTCATACCGCACAAGCTGCGCTGCAATCATGCATTTATATGCGCAAATTTTTTCTTGGCTGTTTTCTCTGTGCATGCTTACCTCGGGAGAAGGGTGTCATATCTGTGCGCCGTGAGCCTGTAGACTAACGAGCCCCGATAGATCAGATGCGAGAGTCAGCAACGTATTTTTCTAGTAGAAGTAAATCGTTCGTTGTCATTAATCTTCTGTTTCTTTGTCATTGATTCAGTCATGTAAACGGTTTTGAGTAACATTGCCGCGGGCAAAACTAGAATAATCACTGTCGTTTAAGGTACATTTTCGTTCTAGTGATTTAGCCGTATACTTTTTTTCTGTGTTTCTAATCGAATCCAATCTCATTCCAGGGCGGTATGACGCCGCGCAAAAAGTAGTTCCACATAAGAACTAAAGCGTTCCAACTTTCCACATCTCCTAAAGGAATAGGAGAGAATGAATTGGAGAAAGACAAGGAGGTTAAACAAGGAAGTCGGCTAGTCTTTACTAGTCCGATAAGTTTGAGTAACCAGGACAAACATGGCAAACAGGACAAACACGTTCCAATTGGATAGGAGCTCCTCCCTCGAGCCTTGATCTACTTTACTGCCTATTTTATAGATCCCGTGGGAGAATTCAAGTCTCCAAAATGTTCTATCTAGAAGCAGACATTCAAATCTCGCTTGGAACTATTTCTGTCAAACAAATTCTACATTTGAGTCTGCTCGAATGACTATTTCGAGATTCAGTATTAAAAACCCAGCCTAGCAACTGAAACAAACCTTCTGAACTGTACATCACCACCCCACTCCATCTCCCTCCTTCTCTCTCTAACTTTCTCCCAACCATATCAACATTCCCACTGGTACATAACTCAATCCCATAAGACTAGCGAAGATAAACCACGCCCAGAAATAGCCGATACTTCCAGCTAGAGGCAAAGCAAAATAACCCACTACAGATGACAATCCTCTCGAAAGATTAAAAAGTGTTCCTGTCTCCGGGGTCTGTGGCTTATAAAAATCGGAAATGTAAAAGTAGAGCCCTGTAGAGCATAATTGAAGACCGAAAGAACCTATATATGATGATTTGTAAGCTTCTAGTATCATGATAGGCAGGAGGTAGGAAGATCACTGGAAACATACCTATCCCCAGCCCAACCAAAGGTCCCACAAACCCCGTTTTCCCAAAAGTCCCCCGAATACTAAAAGTCCAGCAGGCATAGACATTGCATATAACGGCGAGAGAAATTAACGATACTCCGGCTTTCTCTCACCATTATGTCGTTGCGCCATATGATACATGATGGCATTTGAAGCACAACCAGCACAGAGCTCGCCTATCATGCTGCCAATCGTGAGAAAGATACCTAGAGAGACACCCATTGATCCGCTTTTGAGATGGTAGAATTTGATGTAGATGGTGGCTAGAGAAATGGCAAGGAGAACATTGATAAATGTCCAAGCTAATGTATAGTACCAGAATGTAAACAAGACCGATGGGTAACTAAACATGCGGAATGCATACGAAAAGTCCCGCATGCGTAGACTTCTCGTAGTGCTTTTATTCCCCTTGAAATTGAAGAACATCATAAAGTACGTTCGCTCGGGTCTTTTCGTAGCAAGAGCCACGGTATCGCGACAGAATATCATTTCTGGGAAGAAGAAAATAGCAAAGGAAAGAGCTGAACCAGTAATAATAGCACCTACCCATAATCCCACTGCCAACCACCTGCTTGGCCTATATAGCCACCGATGAGTGCTGCGATCTGAGCGCCATTTGTCACAAATATGGAATAGACACACATTTTCTCTCCTCGCTCGTGGAGAAAAAACATATCGTTGAAAACAGCTGTATCTACAGACATTATACCGCCCATTCCGACACTGCATATTACAAGTGTTCGAGTGTAGCGAAATTTGGCGAGCAGGCAGAGCCGATTCCACCGATGACAGTGGTTAACATCGCAAGTAGAGTACTTGGCCGACGAGCATAAATATTAGTACAAGGGTTCCAGATGACAGGCTGTTGAATGTTAGTCAGGTATTTGTTGGTATAGGAGACCATATGACCTGCTTACAGAGAGGCCACCAATGATTACATATGTGGTTGTGCTGTACGCAGTAGTCTTGGAGCTCACATCCATAGCTTTGCTAAAAAGAACCAAGCTAGGATTATACCATGAAACTAACCTGAATCAGCACTGTCCATTTCAACCAAACAGGCCAATTCTGAAAAGTGTTAACCGCGGGAATTTTTGACCAAAATCTAATAATCCGAACTGCAGTTTGACACTCGTAAGCTTTCGAGACCTTAATGGAACCAGGAAACCCCAGTGTCTCAAAGTTTGAATATATTTTTAATATGAAATGATTCTTAGACATTGAAAGCTCTTCATCATCAGACTGCACTACAGACTCTTGGAAATATGATTGGTGACGGAAAAATTATAAAAACCAACAAGAGGATCATCTTTGAAATAACTAGGCTGGGGGACAAGCGGTAGACCATGATGATCTAAGAAGATAGCTGACGCTTGCGAATCGTGCTACTAATCTCAAGATTTGCCGATGTTATCTTTTCGCTACCCCCTTTAGGACTCATGATGTGATTTTTGCTATCATGGATCGTCTGCCGTCGGGATTAATGGCAATCGAAGTTTCTGCTATTGAATTAATTTTCAGGAAATAAGTGAAGATTGTCGGTACATAAATACTTCAAGTCGACAGCTTTCGGAGCACAAATTACCAACTACATCGTCCCGTCAGTATGGTTCGCCCGCCCTAACCTCTTTCTATCGGATGTCCGGATTGTTTGCCAACCAACATTCGCAACTGTTTGTAGCCCAACCAAGAAGAAACTAGATTCTGTAATTTGCTCTGTCCACTAAATCGATGAAAAGTATCAAAAGTTCATGAGCGACGAAATGTATCGAATCCACTGAGTACTATTTCTTTCAACCAATCGAGCCATTCTCACAGATTCATAAGCGATTGAATTACTGCAAAGCTTCAAGTCCAGACGGCACCCGGCACTGACGTCTATTGGATTTCATACTGCCAAGCGTTGATCAGCATCGATTTACCACCTTTTTCCAAAATCAGAACCAACTTTGGTTACATTTTCATTTTACCGTTTAAATTGAACCTGATCGATGATTTGACAAGCGAGATCTACCAAGGCGGCCATTGAAGAATTTTCTCGGGGCAGAATATGCAATCAACCACGATGTGCAGATTAAGTTATTAAGCTTATATCGTTATTGGCATAGTGTGACTGTTTGTTGCTGTATGCTGGTGATTTGATGATAGAGATATAATTTGATTGGTATGAATTGTGACGAAGCGTCTTATGCTAGGCTAGTATTTATCCGGATAAACGAGGTCTAAGCTCTACCAATAATGTGATCACATTGATCTCCAGCCGCAATACTGTCAAAGTACCGCAGAAATATGGTCCAAGGTTTTGTAGGCATCATAACCAAATAGTTCATCCAAGAATTCCTGCCGAGACCGTATATTCATATGTCCTTGCCAAATACCAGGATGGGTCAATAGATATTCATCCCTGAGTTTTTGCGTATCTCCATCAGGCATTTGTGTAAAGTATCGTGATTCGATTGAGGCTTTAGCAACCTTCGCAGTCCGCTTTCGTCGAAGATTACAGTACATCGATAATACTTCTGGAAGAGAATCCTTAGTAGGAAACTTCTCCAGAAGCGCGCCAAGTATAGCTGCATCCTCGATACCCATGGCTGCTCCTTGCGCGAGATAAGGTGTCATAGCATGAGCTGCGTCTCCAATCAGACAAAGTTTTCCTGAGTTATGAACCCAGTTGTCTAGTTCTTCATGAGTATACAGCTGTCGCGCGTATGCGTTAGCAAGTCTATCATAATTAAGGACAGTAATACTACCCTCCATTCTAACACGGTATCCACATGATCAAGGATCATTCCAATTCTGTTTATGCGTCAATCGATGTAATTTCCCCCTGCAACTTCGCAATTACCTTGTGTCCCAATCTTTGAATCTGTCTCGAAGCTCTGCACTGCTTTGGATCCGCTGGTTTGTTCCATCCGGCATATTTGCATCACACCTGAAATCGTCACCAAAATTGTCAAGCTAAGCACCGAAAGGAATGTACTGACGTGAAGACAAGATTCAATAGTTTTTCCTCCTTTCCCTCCAGCAGATATGATAAAATGGTCGCATTAGGACCAAGCCAGTGATTGTTTCGAGGAATGGAGATAATCTCCTCCAACTCAGGAATGCCTTCAAGCTTTTTGGCTGGCAGTACTACACGATATGCCATTTGACCAGTTGGGATGGGTGCTCCAGCTCTGCCTAGAATGACTTCGCGGGCCATTGAATGTAGACCTGCATTTTGACTGTCAGACTTAAGATATTAAAAGAGCCAGTAGTTAGACTAGTCACCATCAGATGCGACGATCAAGTCCGCAGAGTAAATTTTGCCATCTTGCGTGGAAAGCGCGGGCAAGGAAGGATCAATATTGACGACACGACTGTTCAATCGAATTTTGCAACCAAGATTCGTCGCAGCGTCAAGTAATCCACGATGAAGATCCGCACGATGGACATGCCTATCTTCTATTAGTCCATTTGTAAAATCGAGTGAGTTTAACTAACCAATATGGAGACATGTAATCATTTTTCGCAGGCTCTTTCAACGGACATTCGACAAGAATCTGACCATCTTTCCAGCGCATCATCCTCAAATCCACTGGGTTTGTACAATACTTCTCAATATATGAATCGATTCCCAACTTACGAAGAACCTTTGAGGAATTTGGTGTGACCTGAATACCTACAAATCGTGAACAGATGCACATCAAATCGGTGTGCTGAATTGCAATGAGTGCACCCGTGTCACTTACCAGCTCCAACGTATGAGATTCGCTCAGAACTTTCCAGTATCTGCACAGTATGACCTCCTTTTGCAAGTGCAATAGATATGGTGAGGCCAGCAAGCCCGCAGCCAATAATTAAGATGTGCTATCCCTGTCAGATTCTAGTTCCTAAAATGATACGCGGAAGATCAAATACCATGTTGAAGCCAAGTTACTTTGTATTTGTTTGTTCAATAACCATCAAACAGATGGAAATAATGACGAGAGTTGAGATGACAGTGATGAATTGAATTGAGAATGGTGTCTCTACCTTTTTATTTCTTCATGAAAAACAAGTGGCGGACACGTAGATAGTAGGGTGGTCAAGACGGATGGATACTTCCGTTTCCCTTCCCAAGAGCTAAAGTTTTGTCATGATCGCAACTACCTAACGGCTTTGTGACTAGTCTAATAATTACATACAATAGCATTGAATGTAGATATAATATATTGCTGCATGATTAGAACATCGAGAAAGTATCCACTGATCAGGCCTAGCCGAATGTAATGAAATTCGAGGCTGAAAGTGCCAAGCGAATTGTAATCGACTCGAACAGAAAAGTGCAACAACGGCGAGTATAACATGATACAAAGAGGCTTGATATATTGAAACCAGATGACGCAACTGAGAAGGTATAGGATAACTTTTGCTAACGTAGTAATGTCCATTTCTCAAAGTCCTGGTTCTCATGCAAAGCATACAAGTAATACCACCAACCTTTAACCATCCAATACCTGTCTAGCAGTTCCCAAATGCTTGACTTGCATATGTATGCAAAGCCGCCCTTCAACATAAAAAGCGTTTAACGGCCCAGGTCTCCAATACATCCTTTACCAAGGAGCCGTGTAATGAGTCTAAGATAGACTCGGTCTATTTACAGCACACATCACAGCATACAGCTCACCGTTTAATCGTGTCATCATCAAAACAATGTCTTGGCATAATGCTCAATCTTGTTTCTTCTCCTTTGCTTCCTCCAATTTCTTTTTCCCTTCCGCATGCTTCGCCATCTTTTCACTCATATACCGCCAAGTTCGACGGAATCCAGCTGTGAAGGGTCCCTTCAAACTCTGACTCGTACTGGGCCACCCAATTGTGTTCTTGATTACACTTCGGACTTCAGATCTTAAATCTTCTGGAGGTTCTCGGGCAATCCTTCTTTCAAATCCACCTCCTTCTCTTCTATTAATCCTGGTCCCGTCTTCATCACGCGACGCCTCAATCATTTGATCAAATTCTAGTCGAGGAATTTGGTATTTCTTCTGATATTGGAAGTAGAGCTTCGATCGGAATGATTTTGGCAGACGTCTCACCATGTTTCCCCGTCGAATCGGGTCCATATCTTGAGTTAACCGTATATTTGTTGATGGATCAGATGCCCATTCTGGATCAGAGCACTTAGAATCGTTAAAGCCGACATTAGGAAGGTTGTCAATGAGAGGCGCATAGAGACGGCGGAAGTGGGGAAGGTTATTCCCAACAATATTGGCGACTTTTGACGGATCCTCTGTCGGTAAAACCATTCTTGGATCGCCCAAGTAACTGATGTTTGCAATGGTGCCATACAATTCCTGTTCGGTGAATTCAGGAGGTAAAAGTAACAATGCTGTTCGCAATGCAGAGATTAAATTAACCTGATTCGCAAGACGGACTCTTGCGTCGTCCCGGAGAATTTTGACGGGCTTCTGTAACCTCCCTGCAAGATACAGTGTTGACCACTCGGAAAGATCTGTACACAATGTATCCAGATTAACAACACCATATTTAATAAGAGTGCCGTTGACCGTAACGTATGGATTAAAATAGACACCAGCTCCCCATTTCTCTTGCACAGCAGTGACAGCCCCAG
The DNA here is from genome assembly GCF_014898535.1 of Botrytis deweyae. Taxonomy (NCBI): domain Eukaryota; kingdom Fungi; phylum Ascomycota; class Leotiomycetes; order Helotiales; family Sclerotiniaceae; genus Botrytis; species Botrytis deweyae. Next base: position 106,436 of record NW_024066265.1, read on the forward strand.
ACCCGAGGGAGCCGAGCGCCGAGTAATGATCTCGATGTTGATTCAAGTTCAGGGAATGCCAATGTTGACTGTAAGATACACCAAATATAAAGTCAATCATCTTAGGGGTGCCCCCTTGTTGTTCAACAATTGCTGGGGGTGGTTTCGAATGGATGGATGTAATGCTTGAAGGTGTCGCTTTCGTATGTTTCGATTGAGGGAAGACGCCGGATCCATACGCAAATGCATACCTAATAGGGGCTCTGAATTGCCATAGGATCTGCCTCAAAGCTTCTTTGAACTCATCGTTGATTACCATGTGCTGATTGACCCCAAAATTAGAATGAGGCAGTTCTGAGAACTTCTCGATATTGTAGTTCGGATTCTCTTCCCAATCTGCCGGTGCTGGAATATCGCTGGCCGGAATTGATGATGGAGAAGAGGAAGGCGAGGAAGATCTGGCAGATGTTGGACCAGTGGAGTCCTCATGTGCGGATTTTGTTTGCGAGTCTGTAGTTTCTTTGGAAGCAATGGCAGGACTGTGCGTCGTAGAGAAAGTGTGATGAATCAATTGATATGGACATCTTGCCTGAGCGTATGATACTGAGGAGCCTACTCTGGTTGATCTGAGAGCTGATCTCAGAGCCTGCCAAAGAGCTGTTAGCTACAGAGCACAGAACAATAGGAAGGGATTTGTGCCAGTACAGGGAGCTTTCGGGTTGCCATGGTGTTGGGTTTTTAAGGAGATGTGATCCCATGTGAAGTACTTTTGTTTGTTGTTGGAAGAATAAATCTGAAGCAGCAAGTCGCTGCGAAAGTGTCACCGGCTGTATTTCGCCATATGAATACGTTGTTGAATCTCCATCTCCATGGGAAAGTATGGAGCTATCAAGGGCACGGAAACCCACCTTTTCTTTCTCGAAGACAATCTTAGTCAGCAAGCAGTTGGTGTGGTGGTGCCCCGTGTTGAGTCTTTTGTTGGCGTTGATGTTTCTGCTTAGCAGCGGGAGGGGCCAGACCGAGCCAAGCCAAAGTCAGCCAGGGAGCCAGGTACAGATCAATTGGACAAGTCTTGGTCTTATAAAGTTAAAAAGCAGACTTGTGAGGTGAGAGTTTTGGGAAGAGAGTCCGTACCCAATACCTGGTAATATAAATGCACGCACATGCACCTAGGCAGGTACTGGTGGTATATATCTAGATTACTAATTACATATTACAGATCGAGAAGTCTTATCGAGTATCTCGCCTAGATGCTATGTAGGAAAAAGGGAGACGTTCAGATGATCCATGGATTTCATTGATAACCTAGGGTCGGAATAGACTGGAGGAAGAGTTGATAATTGTCTAAGATCAATCCACGTTCATGTTCCTATTCCAGCCAGTTTTATCATTGAAAGAGCATCCTTTGAGACTGCACATAATGAATGGTAAATCGTCGAATACCCTACCTCCTACCTACCTACCTACCTACCCACCTAGTACATCCACGTACCTGTCTACCTCTCTACGTAGCCGTGGTGTGTGTTAGCTTATGTTCTAACCATCTCTCAAAATTCACTTACAACACTCTTCACCCCGCCAACCATTTCCCCATATTTTCTATCTTCTCCGGTACCTTGATTATGTAATACATATTTATCTCCTCTCCATTCTCAGCCTTGCATCACAGATTCGTGTTTGCGACAACTATCGACGTAACGCCAAAACATAAATCCGCAGGTAGCGGTACGTATCAGAGATGAGGGCGCATACTCCTCAAGGTTTGGGAGATTCTCAAAGAAGGAGATCCTCGACTAGCGGCGGTAATAGAATGAGTATGGGTAGTGCTATTCCTCGTGCGCAATCCAGGGTAAGGAATTAATCTTTTTGTCTTGCAATCTCATTTGTATACAATTGCATCATCTCACGGGAATACGATTCTTTAGATGTCTATTGCACGACCATCGAATACTCAACCCAGTTTCGACTTCTTGACAGGCGCGGAATCTACCCATAGACCGCCCTCGCGAACAGATCGATTTCGCCAATCAACCCGAACCATTCTCGATGAATCTAGAAGAGAGCCAACTCACGCCGAGACGGATCAAGAGGCGGAAAAAAGAAGAAAAGAATTGGATGAATTAAAGGCCGAGGTGAAGACGTTGAAATACACAATTGATAATCACAAGCAAGAGGAAGAGCTTGCGAAACTGAGGCATGAAAATGAGCTCCGGGATGCGACGCGTAAAGCTGAAGAGGATTTCAAGCACAAGCAAATTGCAGAAGGAGAAAGAAATCAGGCAGTGAGGCAACAGGAAGCCTTGGTTAAAGAGATGAGTGAACTTCGCGACACTTCAAGTAACGAGAAGATAGCACTGGAGAAAAGAGTGCGTGAGGTGGAGCAGAGCAAGCGTCTCCTAGAAGAAGAAATTGAGGATGTGAAGACTGAGAGCGAGGAAGGGAGTCGTATATTGGAAAGGAGAATTTCGGAGCTTGAAACGAGAAATCAGACTTTACAACGCAGCGTCCAAGATTTACAGGAGGATTCCGATCGAAGAGAAGCCTTGTTACAGGATGTTCAGCAACAATTGGCCGAAAAAGATACATCATATGGAGCACTTGAGGCTGAAATACTACGACTTAAGGCGCAAACGGGAGATACCGATACACTGGAGGTGATCAAGAGAGAATTGAGCGAGCAAGTCACACATATTCGAAACCTAGAAGCAATTAATCGAGAACAATCGGCCGAATTAAAGCATTACAAGAGACTGCATAAGAGTGTGGAGGTTGTTGAAGAAGAGAAACGAACTTTACAGAGAAAAGTTGAGGCTATGGATGATCTACAGAATGAGCTTGGAGAAGCAAGACTTCAAAGACAAAGACTTGAGGATGAGCGTTTAGCGTGGACCGCATACCTTCAAAATCAGAGCAATGTTGAAGGTCGTATTGAGTTCAATTCCCCAGAAGATCTGGCAAGAGCACTTGTTGAAGAAAGAATGCAAACTGCTACTTTAGTGGAGCGACTTGGTGCTATCGAGTCGGAGGTTCTTGACCGGGATAACATTATTGACGGGCTACAAAATGATAAGAGGTCTATGAACGAAGAGATGGAGAAAATAAAGGCCGCGGCGGGAAGTGGTACCAGCGGTGGAGATGCTAAGGTTCGTTTACGACTAGAGAGACAACGCGCTTTGGCCATCAAGGAAGTTGAATATTTGCGAGCGCAGCTTAAGACTTTCGATGCTGAAGATGAAGCTTTCGGAGCTGGCGACAACGTTGATGATGCGAAAATTAAACGTATTGAAGAGCTCGAGAGTATTGTGGATGAATATCGTCAAGAGGTACAATCACTCCAGAATGACCTCACGACCGCCGAATCGGCTCAACCCAACACAGCAACAGCTCTTGCGGGTACCAAACATCCACGAGAAGAGAACGACGAAAATGAACGCATTGGGGTTCTCACTAGGAAGAACCGTAAACTTCAGGACACTATCACAAACCTTCAAACATCACAAAAGCTCCTTCAGAAGGAACTCTCTGTCACACAAGAACGTCTTACAGTCGCAACCACTCACTCACAGACTCGCATTCTATCCCTTCGTTCCAATCCTACCTCTGACTTTGAGGCAATCAAACTTTCCACCATCACTGCCCTCCGTGCCGAAAATGCAGATCTCCTCGCTCAACTGACCACCAACCTTCCTCCTGATGCCTCAGTTCCTCTATCTACGCTTCAAACTCAACAAGATCTAGTTGCAGAATCTCAAGCCGCACTCAAGGATGAAAGAACTCGAAATGATCGTCTTAAGAAAGTCTGGGGTCTCAAGTCTCAAGAATTTCGCGACGGTGTATCTTCCCTCTTGGGATGGGACGCTGTATTCATGCCCAATGGTAAAATGCGCGTAACATCGTTCTATTATCCTTCCGTTGGTGAAGAAGAGAATAGTATCGTATTTGACGGCGAAAGAGGAACAATGAAGGTTAGCGGTGGACCAGAAAGCAAATTTGCTGGAAGGATAATGGAAAACATCAAGTTCTGGGTCAACGAAAGAGGTAGCATTCCATGTTTCTTGGCGGCGTTAACATTGGAGTTTTATGAGGAGAAAAAAGGAGATGGAACTGTAATGGTTGGTTGATGAAGGGATTTGCTTTGATATGTGTGTAAATTACGGAATGGACATGCATCTAAGGGAATAGGAGTTTATGGGATACATACGACATGTATGAGGTAGAGAGTATACCAAATGACATATTAATCTTGCCTGATAATTTATTTTACGTCAATGGTGATGTTGAAGGTTTTAGAACGACATCTACATCTGGGGTCAAGTGATGGACAAAGTATCAATCAACACAATTGAGGAATTGCCTTTGATATATTCGCTATGACATTTCCAAACATCCGAAACTTGCTTCCGCTTCTTCTGTACCATCCTAATTACTTGCTTCACTCTTCACAGCCCACTCTGGGCTTCAAAAACTCAAAGCAAAGATATCAAAATATCAAGTATATATACATGAGAAGTAGAAAGTCGCCTCTTTTCCACCAAATTCCCTCCCATCATCCTTTTCTTCCTTCCCTCCTTTTTGGATCTCTCATTCATGTGTTATCCCAACCTAAGAGTGCCCACCAATAATCAAACATTATCCTTCCCTTGACAAGTAGATAGATAGGATAGTCATCCATCCAACCCTCTACTCTACTCGCCACATTCTCTTTCCTTTCCTTCCCTTTCAAAAATCAAACATAACGCCATAAAATGAGTGTGTATTGGGTATCTTCCTCCGTTCATTTTCTCCCTTCCATGCATGCATCCATGCTTTCATCATTCATACCGAATTAAAAGACCGTGATTTGGCATTTCCATACCATCCATGCATGCGTGTTTTTCGTAAAGATCGTAATGTATCATTCTCTTCCTCGTCAAGATTATGATTAAGATAAGGAACGTGTGTATCATGTCTTTTGTCGAGCATGTCTTATTGAGACATACCCCCCTTCCCCCCCAAAAAGCGAAATAAGGTATAAAACTGATCATGATACGTAAATATGACTGTCGCTCGTTTCGTTTCATTTCGTTCCATCATCCGTGTCGTTCAGTCGTGAGAATATATATAAAATGCTGAAGCTGTAAATTGAATAATAAAAAATAGAAGAAGAAGAAGAAGAATTGTATTACTGCTAGCCCATGAGTCCCACAAGTAACGTCACCATCAATGTAAAGAATATTGAAGGCTTCAATTTGGCTCCAGCACCTTCAGCAGGTCCAGTACCTGAAGGACTGGCAGATCCAGAGCTGGTGGATGAAGAACTAGTTTGCGAATTCGTTGTAGGAGTTGGGGTTGAGGTTTGGGATTGAAGGGATGATTCAGAGCTGGATGTCGAGCTCGATCCCGAGCCAGATCCCGAGCCAGATCCCGAATTTGATGTGGCACTGGAGCCTGAGCCTGAACTCGAGCCTGTGGTGCTTCCACTGGGGACAGTCGAGGCTGTTATGGATGGTGATGTACTTCCGGTTCCGGTCCTAGTTCCTGTCCCACTTTCGCTATTACTTCCACTTCCACTTCCAGAAGCTGTCGGGACGCTAACGACCGCTGAAGAAGATCCAGATGGATTGCCATCGGTGGAAATTATTGTTGGGGAAGCAGAAGACGTATCAACCGGTGCAATTTGGCTCGTAATACTAACACTCGGGGTAGCACTTGCAGTTGGGCTCGCAATAGCACTAGAGCTCGAGGCAGTACTCGAACCACTAGTAGTGGCAGCTGGCTTGACTGTACTGCTGCTCGCCTCAACCGGTAAGACGGTTGCGGTCTTGGTCACGACCTGAGTCTCCGTACTACCCGCAATCTCACTCTGTGGTGCCTGCGCACTGCAGAAATCCAAGAACTGTTGAAATTGTGGCTGTATGTATGTTTGCAGTGTTTCTTTCACAGTGTTGTTATTTGCATCAATACATCCTGTACAAGCGTCATAATCGGATTCGAATGCAGAGTCAGGATCGCAGAGAGCGGGAGATTTGCCCACTTTGAGTGCTTCAACGTAGCCATTGTTACACGTGGAGTAGCAAACTGCAGGAACAACAGTAGAATCCCGTTTGATGAGGAGATGTGCGGTGTCTGATTTGCGCTTTCCTGCAAACAGTCGGGGAAGAAGTCCGCGACGGGCGGGAGCGGAAGGTGTGGCAAGTGCGGAGGTAGAAAGTCCGGTTCGGGTTCCCGCTGGGTAGTGAGAAATATCTGTTTGGGATGTCCAGTCGCCGGTAGTGTAAGTCTTGACAAGTTCTGTTCCTTCGTTACCAATGATGACTTCGGTAACGACTTTCTCAATGAAAATGCCAAAGCTAAGACCAAATGCATTAGGGTTGAGATTGAAGTATCCGGCTGATGGTGGGTAGTACCCAGTTTGGTTTTGTGCCCAGTATACTTCGGTTGTGTTAGGAGATGGAATACAGTATTTGGCTTCACAAAGATAGTCTGCAGCGGGTGGATCAGCCCATAAAGCACAATGATCTGGCTTGGGTGGGTTGCAAACGTATCCTGGTGAGCATCCAAAGACTGCTGATGAGCTGGAGTCTTGAGGAATTACTGAACCAGAATTTGTAGGCGAAGGACAGGTTATCAATTCAGTTACGGTTACGGTGGATCCGGGCCCAGTTACATATGCTGTTGATCCTGTCAAAGTTGCGCCGAGACTTATGGTCGTTGGATAGATACTGACGGAACCTGGAAGAGTTGATATCACGGTTGATCCTGCTTGAGTGAGGGTCACTGTTGAGCCGGCAATGGATTGCGTCACAGTTGAGATTGAGACTGAACCAGGAAGGGTTGTTACCGATCCTGGTAAGGTGACTGTTTGATCTGGGGCTGTGAAAGTAGATCCTTGGATGGTAGTAGTTTGCCCGGGAAGTGTGGTTACTGATCCCGGCAAGGTTATGGTAGACCCAGGAAGAAGACTTACAGACCCAGTGAGAGTAGTTACCGACCCAGGGAGGATAGTTACTGATCCTGGTAGGGTTATTGTTTGTCCTGGGGCTGTAAAAGTCGATCCTTGAACGGTAGTAGTTTGTCCTGGGAGTGTTGTAACCGATCCTGGCAAGGTGACTGTTGAGCCTGGTAGAGTGATGGTCTGGCCAGGAATTGTCGATCCGGGCAAGGTTATGGTTGAGCCGGAAAGAGTTGTTACAGATCCAGGGAGGGTAGTTACCGACCCAGGCAAAGTGATTGTCTGCCCTGGAGCCGTGAAGGTTGACCCTTGAATGGTAGTAGTCAGTCCCGGGAGAGTGGTAACCGATCCTGGCAGAGTAACTGTTGAGGCTGGTAAAGTTATAGTCTGACCAGGAATTGTTGATCCAGGCAAGGTTATAGTTGATCCCGGAAGGATTATAGTTGATGTACTACCTGGCTGGGTTATAGTTGTCAGGGATCCTGATATCGATGTTGTAAATGTAGGTCCAGCGATTGTTTGAATTGATGTTACTGCAGGGAGAGTAACAGTCGTCAAAGATCCGGATAATGAGACTGTTGGGCCGGAAATTGTCAAAACAGAAGTGCTACCAGGTAAGGTGATGGTAGTCAAAGATCCGGATAAAGAAGTCGTGATGGTTTGAGCAGGAACTTTACCAAGTCAGTTTGAAATCTATCTAGCATTGTTTATTTACTTACGTGAGGTGGTAACGTAAACGTTGGATGTTACCGTTGGGCCTGAAACTGTCAAAACGGAGGTACTACCAGGCAATGTGACAGTGGTCAAAGATCCTGATATTGAAGTAGTGATAGTTTGGGCAGGAACTTCATCAATTAGTCTAAAATCTATCTAGCGATGTTCATTCACTTACGTGAGGTGGTAATGTAAATATTGGATGTTATGGTTGGCCCTGAAACCGTCAAAACGGAGGTGGAACCAGGTAAGGTAATCGTAGTCAAAGATCCTGATATCGAAGTCGTAATTGTTGGGCCAGGAACTAGACATCATTAGCACAGAATTTAGAAAACCAATGGTACGAGTTTTACCTGAAGTAGTAAAATAGATGTCCGATGTAACAGTACTTGCAGGAAGGGTGACCAAAGAAGTGATAAATAGCTCAGAGGTGATCGTCTTGGTAACGGATATTGTTGATGCGGGCTCTGTTATCGTGATTGGGGTCCCAGAAATTGAAGTGGTAAGGGTAATGGGAGGAAGTGTAATGACATCAATCGAGGTGAGCGTTGCGGCTGGAAGATTAGTATAAATTAGAAGGCTTTATACAGCTTTAAACTTACTAGATATTGCGGTTGTGGTAGTAGCTAAATCGGATCAGCATTGTACACGACAGAAGGATATGATATGTTAACTCACTCTGGAAATCAGTGGTTGTGTAGCTAGCGGTTATTGCTGTATTCCAATTAGTTCTTATATCCGACTCTCACACCTTGAAAGGTACTCACTCTCACTATCTGTTACAGTTGCTGTGGCCGTGGCTGCTATTTTTCGGTAAGTCAACAGCCTGAATAGTTCTTAAATAGCTACTTACTCTCAGATCTCGTAATCAAGGATGTATAAGTTGTTGGAACATATTGTGTCGTGGATATAACCTGCGTGTATGTTGTTGGGACATATTGAGTTGAGGTCGTCGTATGATCGCTGACAACTGTAGTATATACCGTGTATGGATATGAAGTGGAGACGGTTATCGTTGAAAGATTAATTTCGGTCAAAGTAGCGCTGATCGTGGTCAATTCTGTCAAGGTGGTACTATACGTTGAGTAGATATCTGAGATTGAGATACTTGTAGAAACGCTGGTTTCGGTTGTCGTAGTAGGGACCTGGATCTTCATTAGCTAAAGCTGGAAACTTTGCGTGATAGGGGCGTGTACCGATGTTATACTAGTAATCACACTAGTCTCGGTTGTTGTCGTGGGCACCTAGTGGAAAATCAGTACTTGATCACAAATTCCTTTGGAAAGGGGTACGGACTGAAGTAGTGAGTGTTGATACAGAAGTTACTTCCTGTGTTGTCGTGTAAGTCGTACTTATATAAGAGGTAGAATAGTAAGTCGTTGAACTAATGATAGTTTGATAGACCGTATAAGGATAAGATGTGGAAACTGTCAAAACTGAGGTGGAGAAATATGAAGAGACGATTGTAGTTGGAACAAGGGAAATTTTGGTCGTAGTAGTTGGTACCAAGATTTCCTCCGTTGTGGTGTATGGAATTGAAGTAGTTTTTGTACTCGTCTTAGTATACGTTGAAACCGTCGTGTAAGTGCTGTATCTGTATTCGGTCGTTGAGGATATCACAGTGAACGGATATGAAGTCGTCTTCGTAACTGTAGCCGTGGAAAAATATGAATCCGTAATGGTTGTTGGGACCAAAGAAAGTTGTGTAGTAGTGGTTGGAACGATGACACTCGTGGTAAGAGTCGAAAGGCTGACATAAGTCGATAAGTCTATTATCGTCGTAGTAATATAATCCGTGAAGCTGTGAGTTATGTCGCTTATAATCGTCTCACTTACAGTGTATGGATAAGAAGTGGTTATATAGGAAGTGTCCGTCGTGCTGTAGGTCTCAATTATAGTCGTATAGACGTAAACATCAGAAATTAATACGGAAGTTGAGATTGAAGTCGAAATATCCGTGACGGTGGTAGGTACAGAGGTTGTGAGAGTCAACAAAGAGGTCTCAGTGCTGTAAATATATAGCGTTGTTGAGGAAACGACGGTATAAGGTATACTTGTGGTAATCAAGGAGGTAGAGATGGTTGTGGTAGGTACATATGAGGTCGTAATCACATAATCAGTTGATACTGAAGTCGAAACATCTGTGATGGTGGTAGGTACGGAAGTCGTAAGGGTGATCAGGGAAGTTTGAGTACTGTAAATGTACAAAGTTGTTGACGATATAACAGTATATGGTATACTAGTAGTTATGAAGGATGTGGAGACAGTCGTAGTAGGTACATATGAGGTCGTAGTCACATAATCCGTTTCAGTATCCGTTTCCGTCGTAGAAAATGTAGCTGTTTCCCGACTAGTGTAATACTCGGTGGTATATTGAGTATAAGTAGTAGAGTGGTCGGAAATGACAGTTATCGGATAGCTTGTGTTCAAGGTATATGTGGAGACAGATGTGAAGAGATGATCAACGGTAGTGGTGATATAAACATCAATCGTTGTGGGTAAAGGTATTGAAGTCGTTGAAGTGACCGTGCTGGTGGTTTCATATGTTGATACATCGACTTTCGTTGTAGTTTCCCATAGTGTATAATTGTTAATAACAGTTACAGGATATGATGAAATGACAGTCACATCTTGAGTAGTAGTATACGTCGAAGGCTGATATATTGTTGTTGGTACGTAATCAGTTGTTTTTGATGTAACCGTAGCGGTCTCATAATCCGTCGTGCCAGTCGTGATGAGTGAGGTGAAAGTCGTTGCGGAATACGATGTGATCGTCGTAAGAGACCCACTTATCGTTTTAGTTATGAATACAGGAACAAACTCTGTGCATGTTGTTGTCACCGTCTTTAATTTTGTAGTTGTATGATCCTGAGTGGTCGTCGTAGTAAAACTAGAAGTATATCTTTCAGTAGTGGTCAGGGTACTATACTTAGTTATTGTAATTGGATATCCATAACTATTAATCAAAGTGGTCGTATATGGGATCGACGTCGTGATCACATCTGTCAATATGGTGGTCTGCCAAATGAAACTTGTTGTAGTCTCCTCATCAGTGATGGTGTTAGTTTGAGTTGTGCGATCCACCTGAGTAGCAGTGAAATTGTAATTTTTAGTCTAAAATGAGAATTAGTATGGGTAAATTAAGGGATCTCAGAGCTAATTACTGTTGTGACAAGATCAGTCTCGGTAAAGCTAGCTGTAGATATGTTGGTCTATTCATTTTCGATATCAGCTTATGAACTTTGAAGCAAAGCCAGAATACATACCACTGTGATAACATCCGTCAGGGTCGTAATCGCTGAAATGATCCCGGGAACACTGGAGCCAAATTAGCCATGCTTCTGGTATTGAGCCTTTGTGCAACGAGTCATAGCTATCTCATGATTGTGATTCATCGGCAGGATATCCAATATTCCGGGCTGCAGTCTAGCAATGGAAAAATTTCAAACATTCAACCCTTTCCAAATATTGGAATTGCTTCAAACATTGAAATGGAAACCTCGATTGAACTACAATCCAACAGTCAAAAACTCCGGAGCATTCAACCTCTTCTGAATGTTGAGAGTGACCCAGACATTGAAAATGCTCGATTAATAAACCAATTTGAAATACTCACGTTGTCGTGAAAGATTCTGTCTCAGTAATTTTCTCCGTAATCTATTATACATCAGCCCTTGTCCTCTTGACGATGATGATGTAAATTCCTACAGTTTGGTTCGCGGTCGGATAACCACCGACGGTTTTAGTTATCTAGTTGTGTAAGCAGCGGAGCTATACCGTTGAATCGTAATCAGTCCAAAACTTACAGTCTGATTCTGAGTGATAGTCTCCGTGATCTAGAATTCATCAATAAACCGTTTTCTTGACTTCTCAAATCGAATCCACTCACAGTACTCCCTCCATATGGATATCCACCACTTGGGGCAGAGCTCGCGGTAAGAGTAACAGTCTCTGTAACCTTTTTCTAGTTAATTGGATGTCATTTTGTGTGCTCCACCATGCACCCAACTCACTGTAGTCCCAGGCCCATAACCACCTCCAGTTTCCGAGATAATTGTTTTTGTAGTCTACCTCCCAGTCAATGATTATCCCTATGTCCAAATAGAAGATCGCTCACAGTTTGATTCTGATATGCTGTAGATGTTGATATTGAGACAATTGTGGTTGGTTTGCTAAATCGCGTTTAGCATATCTTCACTTTGCTTCCGCCGGCTGGAACTCACTCAATTGTTGTAGTCTCCCAACATGTAGTTGTCGATACAGATACTCGGGTTGATGTAACGGTTTGTGTGGGACATGACCCATATCCACCTCCGGGAGACGTGATAGTCACAGTCTTTGGTTCGCACGTTGAATAATGTCCTTGTCCCTCTGGCGTTATTGGAGTTACAATCGCCGCGGTTGTATTCAGATACTGTCCTTGTACAACCCCAATCAACCCCGCTACTAGTACTCCGATCCGAGAATTGGATACCATTTTGAAATATCGTCCTGTAGATGTAGAATAACGATAGTGTAGATAACAGCAATAATGCTGAGATCTTTTCCAACGAGCGGAGAAAAAGAGACGACGGTTACTTGGTTCAGGAACGATTGACTGCAGGTAGTTGTATTTAGTTGATGTGCCTGACTATAATATACGACCAAGGTGCGTCAGCTCTAAGGTTGAAGGTTCGGAAAAGACCAATTGAGGCGATTTGCGACCAATTAAAAAGTCAATTAACAATTTTGGCAGCCATCTAATTGCCAAGGTAACCTTAAAAAGAATTCCGAAGCGGTGCAGAAAGCCCACGAGGACTAGTTGAACAACAAGAGAGACAAGTAAAACGAGCGAAAAGTCCAGACGATATTGTTCTGAGAGAAAAATCTCAAAATGGAAAAGAGCTAGGGGACCCTAGACATTACGAACCTACGAATACACCACGTTACCTTGACAAATCACTTTGAATATCAACTTCGTGAAATGGCAAAGATACAGGGCCAAGGGAGGAGATAATAAAATCGAAGGGTAGTACATGGATTAGCACAGGGGATATGTGGTGATTTGAGAAAGAAATGGAAGATCTATCTTTCGTCTTACTGACACTAGAGCAGGCGAGACAGGGCAATTTTCTGGGAGAGCAACGCGGGAAAAGAAAAAGAAAAACCATGAGCCTCAATAAGACAACACATTCTACTGTGCATGTTGTACCTACCCTTGACTAAACATCTTAGCATGCGATATACGATCCTTGTATACTATCGTCCAACAGAAAATGATATGCATCTTGGCAAGCGGATCTATAAATCCAATGCAATCCCTTGGATGACGAGAATTACGAGGATGAATTTCGCCTATCACTACATGATATCGGAGCAAGAAGACCATGCCGTTCATGCCCTTTTCCTTCGGAAAATTCTTTCGTACAACGGATTGCCACCTTCTTTGCAGGACCGAACAATTTTTTCCAGAATGGCATGTTAATGAAATGTTTGTTTACTGTTGGGAAGTAAGATCCCGGGATTTTAACCTTGCCAGATAGTTGCAGCCATGTCTATTTTGGGGGCGATTCCGTGTAGCTGGGTAGTTTGGCTGAATCTAATGAACCATGGAGATTTTTTTGTGGCCTACCAACTGTTGTCAAAAGAATCTGCAAAGCGGTTGAATCAGAAATTGACAGGTGACAGAGTGTGATGAGAGGCTGAGTGGCAGTGGAGAACATGTTGGACTTTCAGTGGAATTCTGCTTACTTGGTAGAGGGGGGTGGTGAGTGTTGGGTATTGGGTATTGGGTGAATGAATAGGAAGAGGGTCTTGAGGCTGTTAGGTAAAATCTCACTGCAGCACTTTTTACTTGTTCATTCTTCCACTTTTCACTCTCGCAATCTTCATCATGGTGCCTCGATTGCATACGACCGAATATGCAGGTGATCGCTTCTAGCCTTTCGTTGCCTCAATTTTACGATGTTTACACATGTAGAAGTAGAGGTAGCAAATGGATAATGGATGAAGGAGCCGAGAGTAGGTCGTACGGAGTATGGAGGTCGAGTGGGAGGTCGAGAAACGGAAAGAAAATAAGAGGTGGTTGGTGCGAGGTACAGTAAGTGGAGTCAAATGGTGGCTTGGTGGATCATACGTTGCAGCAATGATTGGTCAAATACGCATCACCTATCGTTATCATTCGAGGATGAAGGGATGAAATGTGGGATACTCGCTTAAGTACCCTTTTAAGGAAAATCGTTAGACCCATGCCATCCTCAATTCTATTGAAACCTCATTATTCGTTCATTATGGCAAACAACATCTTTTCATCAATATCCTCGTATCCATTTTACCATACTTCGCCCACGCACCATGGACTTTCACCACACTTTCACATCAACATACTACACATGTTCATAGATTTCCTCATTCACTTCCACCAGTGATCTATTCCTATCTTGATTTACGTATAACATACCTTGCTAAGTGCTTACTCATACAAACAAAACATACATCAATTGCTTGATAATATTACCACATCACGCCCTACCAAACTCATCTAGAGCCTCATGAATCACGATATACTAATAGAATTTTGTTGTGGTTGCCCAAAAGTAATCTGCTTTCCTCTGAGTCTCTAAAATCCTCATTACCCCACCCCACTTCGCGGATAAACAACCGAACAAAGTTAAGCCCCGCCATTTCATTCGATTTTGCGGAGTAGCATCACGAGCAACCAAAAGTGGAAGGTCGAAATAGGAAAAAATCTTGGAAGGAACCACATAGGTAAGATTACTACCTAGTAGGTATTTATTTATTTTGAATTTTTTCATTGGAAAGAAAATCGAAAACTTCTTTTTGCAACATCAAATCTGTACATATTTTGGCGTTACCTCGAAATCCAAAAAGAAATATGCCAGAAAAGATCCTAGACGACATCTCACACAGGAGATTTAACCCATTGCGGGGTACTTGGCTTCTTGTCTCCCCTCATCGTACTAAGAGACCATGGCAGTAAGTTTTGGAATCTTTCTGAAAACATGAAAATTCGCCCCGGATAAATACTAACATATATGAAAGAGGACAGCAAGAAGCGGCTTCGAAGATTACACTTCCGGAATATGATGCTGCGGTATGCCGAAGATATTCCCGAGTTAGATACCGCAGACTAATGTATCTTATAGTGTTACTTATGTCCAGGAAACAAACGCGCCCAGGGAGATTCTAACCCACAGTATAAAGACACTTTCGTTTTTGTGAATGATTACAGTGCGGTTAAAGAGGTTCAAGCTGAGTATACGCAGGATGGGGAATCAAAAGGTCCGTTTGTCGTCTTGCCCTCCTATTGTTCAGTCCTTCCATCTCCTAACTTGGATGCTTTACCCTTCTTTCCATATACCAAGACGACATCTAACAAATGATCCAAAAATGCAGATCTCTCGAACACTCTCCTACGCGCGGAGCCCGTTACAGGAAAATGCTATGTTCTAACATTCTCTCCTTCGCACAACCTCACACTCGCAGACCTCACTCCTGCTCAGATTCTTCCCGTCATACAAACATGGACAGAGATCTACGCCGCACATTTGTCTCCTTCCTCACCTCTGGCAAGTGTAGCTCAACCTACTACCCTTGCACCCTCGGGCCATAATATTGGAGCCCCAAATCAACAGTACAAATGGATGCAAATCTTCGAGAATAAAGGTGCGGCAATGGGTTGTTCGAATCCCCATCCCCACGGACAAATATGGACTACAACCGGATTACCCGAAGAGCCCGCTTCCGAACTCGTTAATCTCCTCAAATATCGCCAGGAAAATTCTGGACGACATTTGTTGGAAGATTATGTCAAGCTTGAGATGGAAAAAGAAGAAAGAATCGTATTTCAGAATGAGAGCTTCTTGGTAGTTTGTCCATGGTGGGCAACCTGGCCATTTGAGGTCATGATCATTAGCAAGACACATAAAAGAGGTCTGGTTGATTTGAACGATGCAGAGAAATTGGGATTTGCGGAGGCTGTTGCGGAAGTCACGAGAAGATACGATAATTTGTTTGAGACTAGCTTTCCTTACAGTGAGTACCCTCAACTCTCATTGTGCATTCATTTTCTTTTGAGTATTTGCGCATATCCCTCCCACGTTTTCTTCTATTGTGGAGCGGGAAGTTTTAGCTAACCGACATAGGCTCCGGCATTCACCAAGCTCCCTTGGAAGGTACTGAAGAGGAGATCAATGCTTCTTACTTGCATATGCATTTCTATCCTCCTCTTCTTAGAAGTGCAACCGTGAGAAAGTTCTTGGTCGGATATGAATTAATGGCCGAACCACAAAGAGATATCACCCCAGAGCAAGCGGCTGCTAAGCTAAGAGCATGCGGCGGAGAATTATATAGGAAGAAGTTGTAGAGGCTTACATGGGAATGGCCAATTGGCCAAAAAAGGGCTTGGGCATGAATATCAAAAGATTAATCTAGAACTTGGTAGGATTCCAAAAATACATTCTAGACATACATCTCGCTCAATCAATGTACGTACTCTCTGATATGAATGCTAGCTCGGCTATGACAACGCGTATTGAAGCGACTAGAACTCAGGGCTAGCGTTGTTAACAAGGCTTTTGGTCCAGTGAGTGAAATCTAGAGATGTATGTTGAATTTAGATGGAGATTTTCATCGGATCAAAATCGAACTGTAATTTGCCTGGTGTCAACTGAGCAGATAAAATGATTCGGAATCAGGGTGGATTGCCGTCCCACAAGCTAATTACCTGATTGGGGTTAACGCATTGTCTTATCAGACTAAATTTCTTATCGAGCTATGCAGCGCAGCCCACATCAGGCAAAAAGAGGATACCAGTGAAAGATTCCCTCAACCCCGTAAGCAACGACCAACACCAACATTGACCCGTTTACTTCCTTCCTACTTTCGCAGTCCTAACTTGAGAAGGAATCTTCTGCCGAGCCATGTGATTGTCGCCATCGTGCTTCCTACAGAGTACATCGCATCGCTGCACACGTGCAGAATGCCAATGTAAGATTACACTCGCGGCGTTTCTTGACTATATGATCCAGCAACTACCCGTGAGACACCAAAAATGTAGTTTCTTATGAAACTGACTCAGTAAACCATCAATCTGCTGGTTTCTGATAATTATCTGCCACTTTCAACGCCCGTTCGTGTTGGAAGTGAAGACATACAACCTATATTTATATCTTCTTGGAACTAGCTGTAGGTGCTTTTCGTTGGGTACGATGGAGATCGGATGAGTTTGCGTTGGCATCAGCTGAATTATTTTCCACCCACACAAGGCTGATGGATTGCAGGGAATGTTGAAGGCTAAGTCCTAATCCGTATCAATATTTCATACCTTGTCAAATCGTCCGTTGAGTTACCCTGCCGTTGCAGCATGCAAGTTCAAGCATTCTCCCCACCAATCCTCAGTCGATCTCCATTAATCCACCCAGAGCGGGCAGATTCATGAGAGGTCATTGAACCGATGGTAGGGTCGCATTTTTTCCTTTCCGTGCGTGTGCATTGATTGATACAGTCAGAAGAATTGTCATCTTTGAATACCGAATTCTTGCTCGGTCTCGATGAACATCAGGCATTAAAGTCAAGGCATCGCTGGTTTTGGTGGCGGAAGTGGCAACAATCTTTATTGATCTTTATTGGTAAAGGGAAGAAAAAAGTCTAGTGCAGGTACATCCACGATACAAGTTGTTTTGCGATGCGCCGGGCCTCTTCAATCTTCAATCCAGAGGGCACCACGCAAAAGAGCGTTTCCAACCTTCATAATTGTTAATCATAATGATTCGGTCGAGTTTCATCTATTGGATTGGCGCTTTCGTCCCATTATGTTTGGGACAAGAAGCGGGATGGCTTGAAGGTCAGGTAAATACGACAATGTGTTACTGGACGTCGCCCCGAGGTACGTTTCTGCGAACATGACGTTTGAACGTTTAATTTTCTTGCACTGCAACAGCAATTAACGATACTAGCTGCGGTGGTACGAGACACCTTCTACATTGATGGAGGAGAATTGTACTGGGAGCCTGGTATGAGCGATGGGACATACGGTGATCCCCGCCCCGATGGTAAGTTCAGATGTTCGAATATGTAGACTTTACTTACTTCTTTCAAGGGAATCCACTTGGACTCGTATATCTTCTCAACTTTAGCACTCCTTTTCACACATCAGACAATATCTCTACTATCTTTACGACTATTTCCAAGGCTCCGAATGGAGGATCCGCCAGTAATCTCGGACCAAACTACGTTGATGGGGCAATGTTTGCAAACGACGATGAATGGTACACTTATGGCGGGCTTTTTTCTCTCACGGATGCCTTTTCAACGCCAGACGCAGACTCTGCCATATCATACGAGGTCTATTCAGATGGTACACCTTTCAAACAATTCAAGTTTGGCTTTCAACAAGCCGACCTACCAACAGGCTTGACAAGATATGTGACGTACGGAGGAGCCGTTAGCATTCCATCCGAAAATCTAGGATATTACTTTTCGGGATACAGGGCGGCAAACTTTGGACCCATTTATAAACAGCCAGGCGCGAGAAATGCGTCTTATTTGGCAAATGTGACATCTCAAACTTTGATTAGCATTGATATGGCGAGTCAAACCGCACCCAAATGGTCAAATGACTCTTTACCGTCGACTGTTCCAGGCCGTGCTAATCCTGAAATTGCCTGGATTCCTGTTTCGGATCGGGGAATATTGGTCGCAGTTGGTGGAGTCATCGATCCATCTTATTCTAGCATTTTCCAGGTCAACAATGCATCTATCAACGAACAAAGCGTGAGTTGTCGCTTTGCCATTCTGTAAATTGTTTATTGATTATCAATAGAGTCAAATAAGTCCCGGCTTCATGACAACTGTTTCCATTTACGACATCGCTGAAGAAGTTTGGTACGAACAAGAAACATCAGGAAACTCTCCAGGGGCGTTGACCCAAGGATGTACCGTAGTTGCATCAGCCGAAGATGGTTCAAGCCATAACATATATTGGTATGGAGGCTATGATGGTATTCACCCCACGCAAGCTTTCTCGGATGATGTTTACGTTCTTTCGATTCCTTCATTCATCTGGACGAAAGTTTACACTGGAAGCGATACTCACGGTCGGGCTGGACACAAGTGTGTCAAACCATATCCTGATCAAATGATCGTTTTGGGTGGATATGCCGCTCTCACTACTGAGATTCCACGTTGCCTTGAAGGTGGTATGATCCAAATATTCAATCTCAGTCACCCGCAATGGCTGGACTCCTATGACCCTTTGGTCTGGAGTAATTACACTGTACCCAGTCAAGTCGTATCTGTGATCGGAGGTTCTGGGACTGGTAGCGCCTCACAAACTAAACCATCTGGAGGGTTCACAAATTCAAGTATGACAGAGCTCTTAGGAACTGCCTACAACACAACCAAAATCACAAATTGGTATCCATATACCCCAGCTTCATCAACCCCTCCAAATAATCGAACAACTCTTCCTACACCCATCGCTACCAAATCTGGAACACCTTCGTACCTTGGACCTGTTTTAGGTGTCGTTTTGGGTCTCTTCTTCATCACCCTTCTTATTTTAGGCTTTATCATCTATCGTCGTCGCAAGATTTTTGGCCTCTCGCGAGCAGATCGCCAAAGTGAAGCTGGAACTCTGTATGAAAATCGCCGGCGTACTCTCCGATGGCTTTATTCTACCCCCAGAGATGTAAAGGCTCCTACAGTCACAACTGATGAAACGGAACTCAATGCGGTATCTTCGGAAGCTGATACTGATCACACACGTGTATTTGCTGCCGAAATGCCAGGTGATACACAATTTCACGAAATGATGGGTATGTGACCCCTCAGCCCTTGATTTTTAGATTAGAAATTAACCAATCTTACCTTGTAGATACATCTCAGCCCTCCGAACTCCACAACACAGGCTTTGTCCCCCTTTCCCCTAAATCTAATGTTTGGAACAACATTTCCCGTAACCAAACTCCCATCACGCATTCTCCATCCGCAGGTTCCAATCACTCGCATGCTAGTACTGTCTCTCGAAGCTCGGGCCCAAGATCCTCTCCAATATCTCCTGCTCGCGCAGATAGTGTGACACTCAACGAACAGGTAGGAGGTGCCACGAGGGAGAGAATTCATAGTGATTTGAGTAGTGTTACTGAAAGTGAAAGAACTCACTTAAGACAAATTAGTGACGCGAGTGTAAGTGTAGATGGAGATTATGGGAATCTACCAACGCCTGAGATACAGATTGAGAGACCACATGAGGAGCGTGAAATTGAACAAGAGATTGAGAGGCCCGGACTGGTCAGTCCATTAACGCCACCGCAGGGGGTGGGGCAAGGGAGGCAGCATTATTTTGGTCCGGATAGTGTTGGGGGCAATGCTGCACAGAATGTGCCGGCGCCTGAAACGAGGAGGAAGAGTAATTTTGAAGAGAAACTGGATGAGTAGAGTTAAAGGGGCAATTACAAGTACATAGTTTCCACGGAAGGAAAAGTGAAAAATTTACGAATCATGACGGCACTCGAGTGGGTATTTGGCTGAAGGTACAGGACAGGATAGTGAAGGCATTGGGGGTCGTTACGGATAGTCTTTACGGATGTATATCTTATGACGTCATATCTACAGTCACGCATTTAGTTTCTAGTCTTTAGTTTTTAATCTTATACCTTTATATTTTCATCTAACGAGCTTTGTCGATTCCATTCGAAGCGTGGGTCAATACTTGAAGAATTGAAATTGGTAAATCTTCTTCATAGACACACATGCACACTCGGATGTTGCGGCGACTTCATATATGACCAATCATATTGAATTGTGCGGATAAATATTAAAAGTCATTTATCCGGTCGGGTACCTGTTTTCTTCATGAATTCCCACTGAAGGGTGACATCGGCAACCAAACTTGCATGAAATCTTAATAATTGTGGCTACTAATAAAAAGGATGACTGACTCGACTGGTCCGATATCTAGCATTTGCATTCATGGTCTTCCCACTTATGTCTACGAAGTGAAGAAACACCAAATCTAGATCTCTAACGCTCTTGCATAATTTGGTAGTGGACCACATCGTTTATTCCCTGCAGCACACCATCTCGGGAGCTCGGTTCGTGAATTGAAACTTTGGGAGGACAGCAAAATGGAGGGATGTCGGGTACTCCGTGCAGCTTACTGAACCACGAAAATGTCTATACACATCAGATGAATAAAACAATCGGGAATTAACAGGAGAAATGTGTTGTGGAATGCGTCTTTCCTTCCATTAATTGCGGATGGCACCTTCGTGTACTCCGGATGCAGCACAAGTGCTCAGTATTGATTTTTCGTATCCGTTGAAGATCTTGTCTTCATTTGAATAGATGTGGTGTGCGAGAAGTTTGGTAAAGAAATATTGATGTGCAGCTCAATTGAATTCAATACGGAAGGAGATTATTATGCGAGCGCGGCTTGCGGTGCGGCTTGCCCGAGGGGGAGTATGTAAAGAATTGGTGTTGATCTAGATACCGAAGATCCTAAGATGGTGTGAGTGAGAAGAGGGGAATTAGACAGGGGTTGCTCGGCCGACTGATTTGGGATGGGAGATGGTGGATGGGGTTTATGTGAGATTTAACATGTGACATCCATATGATATTTGGTTATGTATTATCCGGACCGAGACACGACCGGTTCGTCTTGGCGTGTAGATACAAACGAGGGGGCAGACTTGCTTGGGTTCGGAGTCATGTGTTTCTTCATGATGGGATGGATTTGAATTTTCTTGATGCATTTGTTGTGTAGTTTTCAATTCTTACTTGATGTGTCGCTCTTCCAGACTCTCCTTTAAATTTTACTCGATACCGTCATGAGCTCGCTAATGATGCTTCTCTGTCTTTCATGCTACTAGGTATCATTGAGGTACTTTGAAGTTTCTGCCAGAACGAAAAGATAGAAGAAGCGAAATAGGAACAAATTTGAGGATGGCTGTGTTGGTAATAGTCTATGTCTAGATTGTATTGTATTATACCTCTCATGTTATAATGGTTCATGATTCATTAACAAGTGTTTTGTTTGGGAAAAAACACCAACCACATATTGGCAAAAGACTTGATCCTTTTTTATCTCATCAGTGCAAGCTTTCCTCGAATATTTTTGTGCAAGTTCCTCAAATAGTAATCTGAATAATGGACCTTTTTTGCAAATATACACTTGTTCTCTTGCGCGGTAAGATTTTAACTAATAAACAATATCTAAGTTCTCTTCATCTCTTGTCGAGACAACTTCGTGCAGTTCCCATCAGTGACTCTGACCTCAGTATTCATCTTCGTATATATCATTCTCCTCTGGCTTGTTATGCTCGTGAAACTGATTCAACAGATGTCTGTACAAACTAGTAGGTTTGTCCTTCCTTGCTTGCATTGCGAGCCTTTCTTCCAAAGTACTTTCTTAAGACCCATCAAATCGTCAATTAGCTTCCTATTTTCTCCCCCTTCATTCTCATTATTTGGAAAAGTAATTAAACATGTATTATCTTCGAGAGTAATGAACAACCATTCTCACTCTCTCACCAAGCAGCCTCAGATGAAGAGTGTGTGGCCTTCTAAAATCCAGACTATAGAACTTAATATACACATGGAGATACTCTGTAATTTTTAATCTTGATTCTCTAATACAGCCCCTCCGAAGAGAAAGGTCAAGCAGGATCTTCTCTTTATATTACTCCAACTTATCGTTCAGAAGGTCCTATGCAACAGTGACAGATATTTATCGGATACTGTGGCGCTTGGTGGTATTCATGAGTGGAAAATGAAATTCAAATTCAATTTATGAAAAAATGTGGGAAAATGCCTACCGAGCATCCATAAAGTCAATGCATAGCCGACCGCTTCAATCAGGTTGTAATAGTATAAATGAAAGTCGTCTCGCAGCATATGCTTCGACATTATCTTGACATTATCTAGATATAATGTTGAATACTGGACATACGTATCGCTCACACAGAGAAGGATTTAGTGTTACAATTGCTTGGCATACACAGAGTATGGTCAATGTACCATAATCGTCTAGGAACTCTATCCTTTTGTGATCTCTAGGCTCATACTGTACGCGAGTCTCCCTTTAAAATTTTCTGAGCTCACATGAAATGCGCAATGAGCATGAAATGTTGAATCAAGAACCGTAAGAGTTTTCTATTCTGTATGGGAAAGCTTGTAAAAGGATTCCTGAGCTTAAGAGTGTGATTGTTTAGCTATTCCATTCATTAGAGTTGACTTTATAATCTTATAGTAAATGACAGCGCTTCGAACCAAAGTAAATCGTTTTAATTTTTATGCTTTCTATGGCCTTTCTAGTATCACCGTCAGACTCACTAAGATTTAATGACTTCTTATTCATTGTGTGTTGAATAAATACGTAAAATAAAGAAATGAAGGGGGAATTTTGGCTCATATCATGACATTACTCACTTCTAGTCAAGTCACATTAGCATAGTACTTGTGCGCTCAGTAGTTAAATCAATCATCTTGGAACTTTGCATGTAATTAAGCATTCTCATATTATGGACGGTAGTAGGCACTCAAAATTGATATGTTGCCTAAAATTGCAATGCCATGGTCTGGAATTGGGTTGTATCTAGGGATGACTATAGTTGCCTAATTTCAATTCCAGTAACAACTTGTTAATAGTTATAATATAGCTCTCAAACATTAGTAAGCTTTAAGATGTAAAAATTATGTATTATTTATATGATCGCTCATAATAATATTAACTTTCTATCTACTTTCTAACAAGATCAGAGCATCAACCAACATTTCAAAACTCAGATTCATTATCAGCACCATTTCCTCAAACTCTTGTCATCTTAGGCGACTAACTTCAATCCTCAGATTACGTTCTTGATATTCCAAATCAACTATCAACATAATGGCTGGTTCCCCGCCCAAACCAAAATCTCAACACAGTCATTCTTCGCCACCCGGAGGAGAACCTCTATCTAAATCTTATACTTCATCTAGAGTCGTACCCAATGTCAAGAAGGAATTTGGCGATTCAGGCCAACAAATGGTTAACCGAATTGATAATATCATTAAACCCCGCAACAAAGGACTATTTTTGACTCCTTATGATTCTCATTCTTTAACGTTTACAAAATCGCTTGTTCACAAAATCACATTGAAGCAAGCGCAAGAATTCTCTACTAATGCCTCGAAAGATTCGCCTGGTTTTGCACTTTCTGTACATCAAGATGGAGATAATGATCTCTTCTTTGAAATTAAGATTTTGGATTCAAGAGAACAACAACAACGCAAGATTCGGTCGGCATCTAGAAATCCGGAGTTGAAACATGCAGAGCCACCTAGAGAACGTAGGGCAAAATACAGAAGGGAATAATGCAATACTATCAGAACGAATTCCAACTATCAGATAATGATATTTGACATCAGAATTGCCTGGAAAGTGGATTCTCTTCATAGTAGAGTGAGGTACGACTCATACTAGAAGAATTTTGATTTACACATGAAGGTTGATAGACATAAGAGTTGAGATATCGATACAGCTCGTACTAATCGACATTTTCAATAAGACTGAATCTATCTGAAACTGGATTCTATATGAAAGCCTTATGAATATAGAGAATAGTGTAACGCTTGGGTTAAGAATCCATAATAGATTGATATTTTATAAGCGTGTTCTGTTAAGCAAGATTATAGACTAAATAGTACATAGTAACGCTTCGAGAACGTTTCACGTGGCTATAAGAAAAATGAAGAGGCAAAATTTGTCATGGGAAGATTGTGTCTCGACATATGACAGATTAAGTTGCGCAGAGATATAAGTACTGGATCCTCTGGTCATATAGAATTTATCACCATGACGCACAACAGGACGATCTACGAGTATAGGTACCACAGCTTTCTAGTCACCTAAATACTCTTTTCCCTTCCACACAATCTATCATCTTCAACCATCCAACTACCACAATGGACATTTAAAGCTCATCATTATGGATTATCCGATCATCATTCCCTCCCTCTACCAGGCATACACAATAACCGCGCGCGCTCATATATTTCAATACCAACAGCAACACAACAGACGCTCATTATTCTCTCGTAGCAAGGAAAATATCTGGTGCTAGCCTAATAGCCGTGATACATCTAGAAATGAGAATTTTAATAGACTAAGCTGGCGTGGAAATGGCAACACCTATAGCAGGACTGAATTGAACGGTTGCATATCACGGGTCAAAGGAAAGGTTATCAAACCTATGGCTAGGACGATCGATAGAAGGCGTCGGAACACAGAAGAAGTAGATACCATCCGAATCTTGGATATCAATACCTTTTGTTGCTTCAAAGGATGGAGTGCAGCTTACGATGTCCCGGGCTGCATTTCAGAATTCAGAAAGCTTCAACTCTTGATTCAAATTGCAACGCACAACTTAACCAATAGACCGAATACACGCCGAATTTTTTCTGTTATAGACTGAAAGCTGCTGAATAATTGGCTGCGAGCCGGATCTTACTCGTTGGAAAATTTCAGTCATATATGTATATACATAATTTGAAGGGTGGATTAGATGTCGGCATCACTTGAACTCTTGGACTCAATCTGATCCACCAATGAGTTGGCGTAGTATTGTTTGCAACTAATAGGTGCCTAGGTGTAAGAATGCAATACCATTTGGCATCCATGTAGTTTATCTACGTGCTTTCATGGGGCCGAGTGCAGACAATCTCATGGCTACACGAATTTAAGTAGGTTGCTTGCCTTGTGGCTCATTGGTTGGATCGGCTGTGTCCAGACTTCACTCCCAGCTGCATATCAAGCTTCGATGTTCAAAACCATTACATATCGTCTCAACAAGCGAACCCGTTGCCTCTAGACTAACATGATTGGCGCTGCTGCTCTTGTTGCACTCACTGTTCTTCAGCAAGGGAAGGGCTCAGCATGACTGAAACTTCAGTTGCCTCGACATGTTCAAAACATCCAATCCTTGGGGACTCGTGCATTATATACCAGCCGTCCAAGTCTGTGTATCGAACTCGAGTGAATGCAGAGCAGCACATGCTGCTGCAGTAGGGCAGGAAAAGGACGTGTGAGCCAATGCTGTCTTCGGCAAATTTCATAACAGGGGTCGGGGCAGAGATTACCTGCATTTTGAAGTCTCAAGAAACACAAGACTACCCCCGACTTGGGGTCATATGACTGTCCAAATACCAGTCACATCGATACAATTGAAAGAGCTGCAGGATTCATGGCTTTATCTGATGTGAATGTGTACAGATCAATTCTACCAACATGAAGACAGCCAGCACACTTTGCTGAAATGATTGTCAAGAGTCGTCTTGAACAGGTGAAAGCAGATCGAGATCTCATACTTATCCGCCCAATAAATCTAGTGCAGAAAAGGCATTCATTTCTGGTAAAAAAAAAAATTATTGCTCATCACGTTTGTTGCCTTGGGTTAGAGCAGGTGGCCTTTCTCCCCAGAAAATCGGGGGTATCATGGCACTTATACCAGCATGTGAAAGTGTGTTTCCACTCCTGTAAGGTTACCTTTCGTCAAAGTCCATCATTGAAGCTGCGAACGGCAAGACCTTTGAAGATGACCCGAGACATCCCTTCCCGTCAGTGTGACTTACGATATCATTAGTTATTGTAACAAAACGATGCAATTTCACAAAAAAAGGTTTGATGTAGACCAGGAATCATTCAGATAGAACCCGATCGAATCGATAGCTAAAGCTATATCCCCTTTGTCAGAAGCAGGGTCACCATCTTGATACCAACCTGGAAACTATGTTGAAGAATGGCCAAAGGAACCAGCAAAGGCATTTTCGGGAGATGGGACTCCTGTCAGATTGTACCTATGCTCAGTACTCTATATATATTGAGATCGGCTTATGTGACTGTGACGACGAGAATGCCTGGTGAATTGGGGCCAGGTCTAGAGGAAGATACTGAGCCTGTTGCTGCTCTTGCTTACTTGGCGTGAAACTTTTCTGAAGGTTGAACAATACAACTCTTCTTATTATCATTTAGAAGATTGTACAGGTCGATGATATATCCAATCCATGAAAATAGTTTACAGTACAGTGAGCTAATTCAAGTGTTTAGGCTGTAGGCTATGATATATGCCCCTGCGGACCTGTGGCAAGTTTGCCGAGGTTTCGGCATCTTCTCCACAAAATATGGAGACACCATCATTGACAACGCATTTTCAGCTACAGCAGATCTAAGCACTAGGTATGTAAATTAAATCTGTATGATAATCATTGCACAATTTTCCCTTTTGCTCTCTTGATCTTATCTCCAGTTTCTACTCTGCACATCCCTCAACTATACCCCGCCATCGCAAATCCCACAATATGTCTACCGGTACGCCCCTCAAAAACACATTGCTATCCTTTCCAACAGCTTCGACTCTCCTCATAACCATCAACCGACCTTCATCGCTCAACTGCCTCGATACCTTTACCCATAACGAGCTCGATCGGGTTTTCAGATGGTTTGACGCTGAACCCGGTCTTCGATGTGCCATCTTGACGGGTGTCGGGAGGAGTTTCTGTGCAGGCGCAGATCTCAAAGAGTGGGATTCCAATAATTCGTTATCTACTTCTGCCTCAAGTCAAGCTCGTTCATTACCAACATCTGGTTTCGGAGGTTTAAGTCGGAGAGGCGGAAAGAAACCTATCATATGTGCTGTGAACGGAATATGTTTTGGAGGTGGCTGTGAGATGATCATAAATGCGGATATGGTGATTGCAGAATCTCATGCTGTGTTTGCGTTGCCGGAGGTGAAGATTGGAGTTGTGGCCCTTGCTGGAGCATTGACCCGGTTAGTTCGGACGGTAGGAAAACAGAGAGCTATGGAAATGGCGTTAACGGGAAGAACGCTTGGGGCTGAAGAGGCGATGGAATGGGGATTGGTCAATCGGGTCGTAGGAACGGGGAAAAGTGTTGAGGAAGCAATCAAACTGGCGGAGCTGATAGCAGCAAATAGTCCAGACAGTGTCATTGTGAGTAGAGAAGGTATTAAGATGGGGTGGGAAGGTGTTGGTGCGGAGGAAGGGACTCGATTGATTGAACAAAACTGGTATAGTAGGATGGACAAGGGGCCAAACATGAAGGAAGGAGTGAGGAGCTTCGTGGAGAAGAGGAAACCGAATTGGGTACCCAGTAAATTGTGATTTTGCGTTTTCTTTTTGTATTTAGCTAGTTTATATCCCCTCTGTTGAGCAGTCATAAATTGTATTTCATGAAACATCGCACATGCGCAATTTTCAGAGTGAATCTATCTCACCTCGTCTTCTTCCCTACAATGGATGGAATATACCTCGTATGGTATCTCATAGTTACCATTAGCTCAATACATTCCACCCCTCCATGGCCTACCCAGTCTGTTTTCCTCCTTCAGATCCAACATATCGAGGTAACTAATCCATCCCTTCTCATGCCATTCCCTTAGATCACATCCTTCCTGGCCCGCCTCCAACGCGATGGCATTCACAGACAAATATCCCGTCTTGCCTTCTATCCACTCAGTTCGCTTCCCATCCGCCTCTCCTTCCTTCGGGCACATCCAAACCTCTCTTTCACCCTCTCCAACTTCCTCTCCGTTGACCTCATTAACTCCGAGTTCCTTCAAATTTACCTTCCTTGTTTCTCCGTTTTGAAAGTTCAATCCAGTTGCGAAAGGTCTCACACCACATATACCACAGAACCACCAATTAAGCTCTTTGTCAAAACATTGATAATTTCTCATTCCCTGATCCTCCCATCCACCTTGTTCATGCGGCATTCCGGTGGGACTTAGGAGCATGAAATCATTTGGAGAATCCGGAAGTCTAATATGGAAAAGACCCATTTTATGACAGGTGGTACAGTTGCATTTGCGGAGGCGCACGGTAGTTTTTGCAGAAGGCGTTGCTTCGATCACGGGTGGTGGAAGGCTCATGAATATCACGAAGCGAATTAGTCCGCAGTGGCAGGAACCATGGTAAGGTTTGCGGGTGGCTGTAGAGGTCGTCGTGTAAGTTGATGACATCTTGATAATTTAATGGAGCCACGTGAGTAGCCTTTTTACCTAGAAATAAGTTATTTTATGATAGAGACCTGTATGTCTTTAAATTTGAAAAATGCTTATATTCCGAATATATATCAAAGGGGTGAATGCGACTTATACCCCGCAGTAATTGGATAAGAGTGCAATATCCTTATCTTGCTACATTATTGCTCCTCACGTCATCAGTTGTCAAATGCAAGGCGTGAAGACGCGGTGAAAGGCGCATATCATGTATTTAATTAATTGCAAACGAATAACATTTCTAGTTACAATCCACCAAGTCAGCTGGTTTCGCGATACGGGAGTTTGGGCCAATGTTGATGATGGATGCGCAATTGCGATAACAGCATTGCTCTTGATCGACCTACCTGGTTCTACCCCCCACTGTTGTGTATCCAGGAACATGGAACATGGAACATGGAACATATTCTATGTTTCATTATGGAGAAGATTAGTCTGGCCCATGCTTGCATTCGAACCAGAGGAAGTGGATCGGGGAGAAAGCAACAACGCAAAGAAGAGAAATAGATAATAGGTGCAAATCGTCTGCATCATTTTGAAGAATAAAAGAGAGAGAAACAGAAGTGCTTGCAGCATGAAAGACCTCGTCAGAGCAGGTGTCGTAATTCTTTCTCCCTTGACATTGATTTCTCACATCTTTGGCAACCTATCGTGTATTGCACCCACAGGAAATTAAACACGACATATCTTAGCTGCTCCTTTTGATTTTGCCACGCTCTGCATCACGACGAAAGCCATTCATAAACTTCTCTATTGCATAAAAAATAACATTAACCAATCTGATCAGGATGCCATGTTCTCATCCAGCTAAAGACGCCACTTCAACACTGGTTCGGAATGCCCTGTCCCAAATGTCTCACCACCCGAATGTCCGTACGAACTGCGAGAGTCAGCTCTGAAGACCAGGAACACTTCGCTGACTTATGAAAAGCTCATGCCCCTCGTATCTCGATATGTAGTACACGAGACTATTTGTGCATGCTGACCTGCACGAGTTTAACGCCAAGCAATCTGCGACATGATCCTGTCACTGGGCGGATGTCCTGCTTAACACAGTTTTATGTTTTGTATCTCAAGAAACAACTAGTTATGAATATCTGAAGTATGAACCATTGTAATAATATTTGGAGCAATGATGTTGAAGAGTGCAGACCAGATCACTAGATTGGTTATAAGCCTCTGTGGAAATCATTCCATTACTCGGTTGCCCACGAAGGCGCCCTACTGTACTGCACGTCTTAACTCATGCCATGCATACTGTACCTCATAGTAAGACCTACATAAAGGGCTATCAGCATAAAAACCGTGACCCGGTTTTTAATATACAGAGCAGTTTAACTTGGGCCTTCTTTGTATCTTTTCTCGTCCATCGCTTATGTCTCTGCGTAGAGTTCTTTTCTGTGTATTGAGAACAACATGATACGGCTGAGATAGTTCTGTTGAATGCTCGTATGAGAAATTGAAAAGTTGTAGCTAAAGAAGCATCATCGATCCTACATCGATCCTATCATTGTAACAATATGTTGTTGCATGTTACCATTTCGCATCAGCTCAGAAATTCAATGCTTACCAGGCGCGGGGTAATTTAGCGCCTTGGCAATTCTCTTGTTTAGATCGCGTATGTCTTCTCCTGTCAAGAGATATATGGTGGTCATATCAAACCATTTGTTTTGCAAACCCATCACACCGCTCATCAGAAGAAGACTCACACATAGGTCAAGTAGGTAATAGGTAAGCTGAGTCAAATTTCGTCTCAACGGAGTCTAGATTTTGGCATTCTCCGTATGACCCAGACGCGACTCTGAGCTCATACACATTGAATCATCATAAGAGTCGAAGCCTCTCTTAATCTATCCTTAGATTCTGAAGGGCGCTTTGCTATATCCAGTTTCAATGGCTCTCAAACCAGATACCTCGATGGAGGGCACACCAGAATCATCTCAAGTCTCGGTGCTTTTCCTCGCATATGACACTTTCAACACACTTGATATTCATGGACCTCTTGACGTGCTAGGGAATGTCGCACTCAGCGCAGATCCTTTCAAACTTACAATCGCAGCTCAACATGATATCGTCACTTCAGCCGAAGGAGCAAAGATCCAACGTCACATCTCCTTCCTCACAGCCTTTGAAACCCTCGAGAATTATGATATTCTCATCCAACCCGGCGGTCTTCCCGACGATATCTTTCCTCATCTATATCCACATACAGATAGTACCTTCTCAGACATGCTCAACATCATCAAAGAATTTTCACGACTTGGTCCATCATCTCGTTTACAGAGCCGGCGGATAATAATGTCGATATGTACCGGAGCACTCTTTCTTGGCTCCGCGGGTATATTCTCGGGTCTGAACGCTACGACGCATTTTCTCACTCTTCCGAAACTCAAAATTATCTGCGACGCATATACCGCGAAGAAGCCATCTTATATCCCAACAACTATCATACCGAATCCCGCTTCCTTAAATTTCAGATATGTGAAGGAACAATTGAGTTTAGACAAGAAAGTTAGGGTTATTAGCAGTGGAGGTATTAGCTGTGGGATTGATGCTACACTTTACCTGTTGGCCTTAGTGAAGGGAATATCGCCTGCTCTAGCTGTAGCACAAATGATGCAATATGCTTGGAGAGAGATGCCATGATGGTTTATGAGTTGATGGTTCCCAGTAGTCTGGACTGCAGTGCGACAAAGATCGTTATTTCCTGATATTGCTTGGTGCATGGAATACATTTAGCAAGCCTAATCTCCTCAGATTATTAAGTTATAATCAAAGCTCGACTGCTTTTCAGCTTGTTGCAAGTTGTTAGTTCTTGACTATCATCCGAACACATGAAGACTATGTATGTGTATTATCGGAATTTGTTTTAAGAGTAAGTTTAATTTTATTATTATTCTCTAGAATAAAGGCATAAGTTTCATCGTTTAAGACCTTTAGTATATATCACTCGCCAGTTAATACTTCTATGATAATAATCTCATATATTAATAACTCAAATATCAAAAATATAACTAATTTAATTTCAAATAGCATCTTTGATATTTGAATATTTGAATGTTTTTTTTTATTTTTAATTTTTTTTAAAAAAAATTAATAAATTAAAAAGGTTACAAAAGTTGAAAAGATTTAAAAGATTCCAGAGATTCAAAACATTGAAACATTCATAACTTATAAAACGTTCAAAACTCCAAATAGAATTTTTGACATTTGAGACACGAATATGGGATATTATCATATAGGGTTATTATTGATATTTCTATAATGGCCTTGTATATATCCCAATACTCTTATCCATCCCTTTGCTCCAAATTATATGGCTCCCGTCTATTCCAATGGCACTCAGTGCGATAGGCTTTCATTGCCGCAAAATACATCAAACGCTAAAATTCCAAATTCCCAGTTTAATGACTATAATCTCCTCTGATATAAGCTGGAGGTAAAGTAGAAGGAGTAGTTACACGGTTTTCCTCATGAATCGAATCATCTGCCTCATTTTCTGGCGCTTCCTCGTCTGAGTCATATCCCCTATATGATGGTGCGTGTGAGTACGCTGGCGGTGGGGTCACAAACCCTGGAGTTACTGGATCTGGTCTCCTTGTCGGCATCGAGCGGTAATTAGCTGTGTTTTGAAAGACGGGAAGTGTCGCAACTTCCCTTCTCAATTCCTCGTTATTCATTTCTGCGCTTGCGCTTGCTGTTGTGATCGTAGTAGATTCTCGATATTGTCCCTCATTACTTCCAGTAGCCATTGCATGCTGAGTTCCAGAATTTTGCTGGAAGATAGGAAATGAGGCTACTTGTCGACTCACTTCCTCATCTATCGTCATTGGACCTGCTGGTCGACTGGGTCGACGAAGACGAGCTGGTGGGGGACTAGGTAGATTATTCGCGAAGATAGGATATCTTGAGACTGCTCGGTGTACCTCACTATCTACTCTTTGCATCATGTCTGCAAGACTTTCGCCAGGCCGTAATGTGTATACAGAATCTGACTGTTCAACAGGACGTGAGACGACCCGACTGCCACTATCAGTGGGAACATAGCTTTCCTGAAATCGGATGGGTCTGTCGTTACTTGTTCTTGCCTGTCGAACTTCTGGCTCAACTCTCGCACCAAGGGCCGCTCTTGCTGCCCCAATCTGACCGGTTGGTCGGTAGTAGCTTGGAATTCTTGGACTGTCTGTTGTACATTCTTCTTCGATTGGTGAACTTCTGGGAGCTGGATTAATCGTAGCACCCAATGCAGCTCTTGCAGCGCCCATTTCTCCTGTCGGTTTCGGTCTATGGGAATAGACTGGGTACAAAACGCGAGTATCATTTCGTAATTTTCCCGATCGTGTTGTCGATGTTCGTGATAAGGGTCGTTGGGTATAGTGATCTCTTGTCTGTTCGAGCCTTTTGTTGATAGCGATTAAACAAAAAACAATAAGGAAGACAACAGCCATCACGCCGAGCGGTATGGCTAATATCCATGTTTTAGTGCTATCTTGAGACTGTCTATCTGAAGTAATTTTCTCCGAACGAGTATGAATATTATTGTCTGGATATTGATGTGGCGTTTGTCCAAGTATAGTGGTCATCATTCTGAAGACTGACTGTACCATTCCTTGAACCACCACCAGCTCTGAACGTTCAGGCTCTCCTGGAATGTACATTCTGGTCGAAATGGCAACTGCGATGCTAGTCACAATCTGAATTGTGCTTTAAAGATCTATTGGAAAGTTTCAGCCAGATATTGGAGCTTGAATACCATTTACAACTTTTCAATTTGTTCAGAATTTCTTATAGAATTCAAGAGAAATCGCACAAGTAGGGGACCATGGATCTTCTTATACTTCATTCTGCTGGTTCGCCATATCAGTCGGAGTTTATAGCGTTTATTCTGACGGTCCCAAGTATCAGCTACTTCCTCAGTCGTATCAAAAAGTACAGTCTGACTTGACGCTACCCCATGATGATCGCCTAGTCCAAACCAAAAGTGGCAAGACACAAAGCTTATTTCGAGTTTGGTTACGTTAAAGTTAAATCTAGCACCTTATCTTTGGGTTCAGTACACTTCAATCACACGCCGTTGATTGGTGATCTCTTGTAGGTTTTAGATGACTTCAGTTCTGGACATGTGGCAATTGATTGAACTTTTTATAAGGTTTCCAGTGCTCATATATCTTTCATCTTGGGGAAAGTATGATGTGGACAATTGATGAATATCATCATGAAGAATACTCTCAACTGTTCTATGGGTCATAAAGAGGAATCAGAGCCTCAATAAAGGAAAGCTCAATCCCCAATCAATGATGTCAGTTCCAAGCAAGTGAGGCTAGTATACCTAGTTAGTTGCTGTTAGTTGATTCCCAAGTGGATCATTTAGAGTCTGGACTTGCACATGACTTGCATAACCGAGAATTCCGACTGCGGAAGATTTGGCTTGGCTTGCACTCATACCATAAAATGATTCCAAAATTTGGAAGATCAAATAGATAAAGTTGATGATGAGGCAAAGTGAACGGTCATTTTTGATAAACAGATCATGGTTTTCTTTCTTTTCTCGGATTATCAAGATAGATGAGATTGTCCAAGTGCATCAATATTCATATCATTCTTCAATGATGGCGGCGTGCTGACATACTTGATTCCACCCCGCGCTTAGCTTAAGTCTGCTTCAAAGTCTAGCGTGAACTACCCAGAAATTGTGGGGATGCAAAGACGTGTAGTTGGCCGTTGAGGACTATCGGTATTGCCAATGCTTGGTTATTGCTAATATATCCATAAGAGAAGTGTTCCTTTATTCCTAGCGGAGATTTTGGTATATTGTTATGTAGACAATGAGGATTGAAGAAAAAAATTGTATCCGGAAGTCTAAACCATGGTACTCTGAAATATACATTCATATCGTAGTACTCGAGGATACACATTCGATGAACTCCAGCTCCTAATCTTCAACTTGTCATCTCATCTAGCTTTTATGAATGTCGCGTTCTTTGAGGGACTAACAGCACTCCGATAAACTTGAACAACGAAAGAGACCATCCTCAAGTTTTCACCCATGATTATATAATATCAACTTTGTTCCGAGTAACATCGTATTGCAGTCTTCAGTAAACATTTCTGGTTCGAAACATACAAGGTACATCCTAAAAATCGTCTAGGAGGCTCCAGTTCTAAGTATAGCGATGCAATAGTTTTTAACTACCAAGTTGATCACCACTCCGCTCCGCCAATATCGGACCTCCGACTCGGTTTCATGGAGTACCTAGGTAAAGATAGGAATGTGCAACCAAGGACACCGTGATCGTCATTACTAGCGTCAAGCTACTGGATTGATAGGGGGTTTTGGCATTTTTTAGGATAATAGGAAGAATAAGATGTGCAACATTTCTATAAAATAGAAATAAAAATTCTCGTTGCTTTATCACCTCGTCTGATACTCAGATAGCTTTACATTCTAAAATATACTATTAGTAAAGGGAACCCTAAGTCTTATGTCCGTCGGAATCTTCCTCAAAAACACGGACATGCAGATGTGCAACATCACCCATATTTGATCCTCATTGTGTACCCTAGTATGCCTGATTGACTCATCTGGGTCTTACTATGCCGTCATAACCTTATAATTCCATGGCGTCTCCGTACACAGATGCTTGTTTCACATTTAACCTTTAGGCCCCTCGGCAAGACTTTACAGTGAGTATTCAAGGTAGGTTTACAATAGTCTTCGGGATGCTCTGCAATGGTGATAATTGCCGAGGGGTGGAAAGAACTAGCGATAGATATTTCTTCAATCTGAAAGATTCTTGGGGCCACCCTTGTAATCTCAGGTTGTCGATGTGCAACATTCCAAACATTTGCAGCTTCGTCGAACCAGATATCGATATAGCTTCAGGTTCCTAGATATACATCATACTAAAGCCCTCTTAATTCTCGTGCTTGTTAGGATCTTCTTGTAAAACGAAGATCCAGACGTGCAACATAAATATCTAAGTAGCATGATTGGACATTATCCAGGAAGATTGGAAGTCAAGCTAGTAGATCAATGCCATTTGTTTGCAGCGGGGAAACAAGAAGGAGGAGATCCAAAAGTCTTGTTGGGGGTATATCTTGCAATTCCAAATCACAGATGTGCAACATAAATCTCTAGGTAGCATGATTGGAGAATATCTAGGGGAGGGTCAAAATATGAGCTAGTAAATCAGCGCCAGATCTTCCCATCACCAGAGAATTAGGAGACTATCTCAAACTCTAGGAGGGGTACACCTGGTAATTTCAATTTACAGACGTGCAACATAAATCTTAGGGTACTATCATTGGACAGTATGTAGGAAGATAGGAGTACAAGCTAGTAGATCAATGTCACTCCTTCCATCATAGGAGAACTAGGAGGATACTATTCCAAAGTCATGTTGGGATACACCTCGTATTCTCGGTTTACAGACGTGCAACAAATTCCTACATTTCAGCGCCCTATTCATCATCGAGCAAGGTGCCATTGGCTTCCAATCATTACATACTAAGCTTTTCTAGCATCTCTTCCCCATCCTCTGTATATTCCTCAGAAGAAATATCCCCTCTCCCCTTAAGGTCTCTCAAGATCACTATACATATCCCCCGAATCAAAAACTGGATTGGGGACACTACATTCGAAACCCGCGTCCCCTTTCTTCTTGACAAGTATGATTCTTCTACTTTCCTGAAAACCATCAAGAAGTCTATATGTTAGAAAAGGCCCTGGTCCAAGAACTATGCGCGCCTCCCTTACCAAGACAAGCGAGGAACTGAGTGAAGACAACAGACTTCATACACATCATCACTTAGAACCGGAAATCTGATGACCGAACCAGAACACTGTCGACAAGTAAAAGATAAACCATTAAAATATGATGCTTGCGACTGAGACGAAAGCAAGCAAAAGTTCAGAAAAACTTGAAACACATCTCCATGCCTGTCCAGGCCTCAAATTCAAATTCATATATACCACGATACATGCAACCTGCGCACCTTTCAGTCCTCACTTCCCTCTTCTCGGCCCGTTCTATAGTCTTAAACTTTCCACTGTCTAATCATTAAACTGCCCTATCTTCAATTTTGTCCAATATTGCAACCATAATTCATAAACCATAATCCAGAAAACTCTCATCCTCATTCCGCACAACAAGACCACAGCCCGCCACACAATGCCATGTATCCATAAAATCATATCCATATTCACACTCTTGTCTACAGTAAGTTGCAAACCAACTAAGCCTGCCAAATAAAAATCCCGCCCCTCTAAATACATTTCACAGCATACAATCTTCCTATCTTTCCATTCAACGACCTGTCATAAAAATTTAATATCAATACTTGAATTGATGCCTACCTAGGTATCAATCTATCTATCTTCCACATCCATTTATCTCACCTGACCCTCAGCCATCCCCAGCCACTCGACAGATGAAGGAAGAAAAAAAAGCTACCTGCGCCCTTCCGAAGCCACGCCAACAATACAAGTCGTACAAGACAGGTGTCCAGTTACCAAGTACTATTACCACGCATGCACTCTTTCGCAAATCTCCCCCAAATTTGAAAAAAAAAACCATCCACCGTTTCACTCATGTCATCTTAACCGATGTTGGCCGCCTACATACTTCCCAAAGCAAATGCTCTCTTTACCACCCAACCTCACTCCCAGTCCTAGTCGAAGCGAACGAATCCTGAGTTTCCCACAATTGCCAGAGAAAAAAGACAGTCAGAAAAAAAATCCTTAACGCGTCGCGTCGCATCACATCTCAAATTTCCCATTTTCTTATCACTTCATTCTTCGATTTCGAATTGAGTATCATTTTGGTATCAATTATTTTAGATGGTGATTAAGCACTTCCACCATCACGACTCTTTCGATAGCTGGCCTGCGTAGAAGACACTTCATCAGCTAACTGAACTGTGATATTCTAACAATATAACTGCTACATGCCTCAAGGAATCTAGGAGTGGAAAAAAAGAAAGAAAAGGATTATGCGGAAAATGCCTCGGAACGTCTCACTTCTTGTTCAACTTGAAGACCATCAACAACAGGGGCGAGTTCACTAAGAATTTCGTATGCCTTCTTATGGTATTCGAGTTGAGCGGCGATAAGATCAGCAAGGTTTCGGAGTGGTTCAGGGGTATCGAGGACCTGGATTCACGTATTAGCTTGATCTCTATAAAATGCGCCCAAAAAACAGCACTTACATTCTTCATGACACCAACAGCTTCTTCAGTTTGTCCAACAAATTCATCCTCTGCTTGTTCAATCTCAACTCTAGCTTCCTCACTCTGAATCTCATCTTCATGACCATCGTGTCGAGGAGCTGCTTGACCAGGTAAATGCCATCCTGGATTCTTAGCCTTCGCCTTTGCAGCATCAAGCAATAATCTCGAATTCTCCACACTTTTTCTAGCGCGAGTCGCAAACATCAAATTAGTATTCAATGTTGTAGACCAGCCTGCGAGGAAACGACTTTGGATTTGGCTATCTTGTGCAAGTCTTGCTTCTCCAACACGTTCTTCTGCAAGAGCATACTTCTCAAGGGCAGTAGCTAAAGGATCTTCATTTCCAGAGGAATTTTGTTGTTGAAGAATTTGGCTAGATGCTAAGGCAGCGCGAGCAATAGCATGATTGAAGGTTTTGGGTTGTGGTTTTGCGGATGGAGGGGCTGTAAGAGCAGCTTGAGCTTCGGCTGGGGAGGTAGCAGAGGAGAGGAGTTGGACTTTTTCGGAAACAGTGCGGCCGAGGTCGTTGAACTATTGGTGAACAATAGATTAGCAAATGTATTATAATCAGTAGGTCTGAGAAAAGATTGATGATGTTATCATCATGGGGACAAGCCCCCCATTCCCGGTAAGTCGCTGAGCTCGAACATTGTCCCCGAATAGTAAGCCCGCGCGGCGAGGGCCTCGGAGAGCCAGCGGAGCGTCATTTGCTATTCTTGAATTGTATGTTGAACGTATAGATAGAAAAAAACCTACCGATTCCGACAAATTTTGCGGGTAATCATAGCCCTCATGGGAGAAATTCGAAGTAACAGATAGCATCTTCTGATGCACCTTCTTCAACGCATCGACCCTTTTCTCCAACTCAATATAATCGGGAGGGAGTTGTGTCTATCATAACATAACATTTAGTATTAATTCACGATTTTCTTCCTTTCCCTTCACAGCGCATGATTAAATCGAATCACCTTATCATCAGATTGGCCCAATCTCTCTTTGACATATTGTTGGGTTCGAGCTGCGAAGGGCGTGAATGAAGCTCTATTGATTGAGGTATTAGATTAGCTTCGGTGTAAATAAACCACAATGACATATATCTGGAAGGAAGGGAGTAAAGAACTTGATACTTACGAGACATTCTTGCCAAAGGCTTGGAACTTGGAGAAATCCATGTTCATTTACTGTATTGTATTGTATGTATGTTTATTGTGATCGAATATGCGCTCTTGTTCTTAGGATTATTGAATACCTGGTAGGTTTTGTTTAATTATGAGGCAGTAAAGGTTGATGTTGCGACTGCACATGGGAAGTGACAGCTTGATTTCCAAAGGTTTCGCCTAAATTAATCTTCACGTGAGAACTGGTGAACTGATAACAATGGAATGGGAAATGGGTATGAGTGTAATCTGAAATGTTTCGTTTCAGATTGAAACGAACTCTTGACGGGGCAAATTTGGAATAATCCTTCACGATAACCAGTTCTATTCATATTT
The DNA here is from genome assembly GCF_014898535.1 of Botrytis deweyae. Lineage (NCBI taxonomy): Eukaryota > Fungi > Ascomycota > Leotiomycetes > Helotiales > Sclerotiniaceae > Botrytis > Botrytis deweyae. Next base: position 145,834 of record NW_024066265.1, read on the forward strand.
CACCCGAAGTTCTGTTTACTGGGTGCTATATCAAATTGTTCGTTAGCATTCAAAGAAAACCCTTATTTACTGTGAAACCCCTCATAGCGAGATTCAATCTTATCAGCCAAGTAAATGCTGCCGGTAGTTAATATTCGAGGGTATCTTCAAGTGTAACTACATGGATCCACAAGGACTTTTCGGATAGCTTAGTCCGAATCAGCTACCTGTGTATATCACTTCCCGCTCTGACAACATCCGCCAACGTCCGATTCACCCCTCAACGAATTGCCATCTCGCTTCACCAGCCTAAGGTGGTCCAACATCATTCGGGGCACCCAACGTCCAAGAATCCTGAATTATATGTTTGAATATTGAAGTAAAGATCGTTTTGTGATCGACATCACACTTATCAAAGTTACTCTTACCATCTAGGTTGGGATGATGTAGTGTATCAAGCATTTTGCCGAAACTTGTCCGCTTCCAAGGGATTTATCGTGTTTTGGCGATTGCGAGACACACCTTGGTCTGGTCCGTAAGCACCTCATAAGTATATCAAGCTCCACACTATCTATACCTCCAACACTTATGTATAAAGTTCAATCCTGAACTCCCTGTTTATCCGCCCAAGAAGGTTCAATGACCTTGCAAACAGCTTCATAGTCTTGGAATGTTTGCTGATCCATGTTTTCTTCCGGCGTCGTGAAGAACATCGTCCAATTCGTATCAGCCAGTTTCAACGTAGCTCTACTGCGTTCAAAATACCATTTGTTTACTGGATTATCCTGTCGTCTCATCAATACGAAGCACAAAATTAAGACCACGGATTCATGATATTTCTTACCTTACGACTTCTCCAACAAACACCACCAGGAAAACAATCTCTCACCATAGATTTAAAAACCACATCTGCAACACCGCCCGATCCCTGACTTCTCTTTAAGACGGCAAATTTGTCAAGATATGGCACCATTCGCTTACGGCTTTCTTCACTTCCATCGTCTGGAACACCGGGTGGTAGTTCCCAGGTCAGTAATGCTCCTCCTTCGTATTCGCCTGCAATAATGACTCCAGCTATACGATTATTGACACGCCTTAAATAATCTTGAACATCTAGTTTCTTATTGAAAGAGTCCTCGATCAAATGTACTAGGCGGGGTAGATCAATTTGAGGATCAGTTAAGCTTATCTGTGGAACGCCAGCGACAGGTGGTTGCCAAGGGGTAGTTTTTGGATCGGGAAAAATGGTTACTGGCATTCCATGTTTTGCAAAAGTGGCTGGGGCCATTTTAGTTGATAGTGTAATTGGTTCGTTCTTATCCATGGGGCCTAGTCTTCCAACAGGAAGGGATGAAGAGAATGCTGGCTTGTCGGTAAGTAGGTTGTGAATCAACGGATTTCGTTGTCGTCGTGTACCAACCCCAGCGGCCTTGAATTCGTGTTGCTTTCCGGAATTCGCGGCTTCATCAGGCGTAGTTATCAAAGCAGAAGAGCTAGGAGGCAATACGGCCAAAGCACTTCGAACTAGTTCCAAATTATCCAAATGGAATTTCATTCTTTGATCTTGCTGTGTAGGTGAACCGCTTTGCTGCGGGGATGAATTTTTAAGCTCGCCAGATTTTTGTTCGGTAAAGCTGGAAAGGGGGATATCATCTCCGACATTAGAATTCGAGCCTGCTTCTGCACGTGTTGGTAGCTTGGATGTTTCGCTATACAATCCTCCTGTTTTTATGAGATCTTGCTTCGCCAGCTCATATTCTTGTTCCATATTCAGAAATACGTGATAACCGTTTTTGCGGTCCGAAGCTGGAATGCCCCCAAGAGGATCAATCAGAATTAGACGATCAAGTGATACCTCATTTTGTAAGGCTTGTAAGTGCTCTTTGACAACATTAGGATGTTCATCCGGTGATTGCGGAGGCAAGATTCCAGCAAATTCTCGGGTCAACGCCATGACAACATCACTAGCGGTTGTTAATATTGCCGTTTGAGTAGCATCCGTATGCCCTATTGAAGGTAACACAGGGAGTACTCCTCGTCTCAATGGCGTCATCAATAACTCCCTAAATGTGACATGCACTCTGCCTTTCAGATACGGTTGTTGCTCGACATCAGATCCATTTTCTGCAATTCCTATCACATTGTCCACTAGCCGTGCTTCTGTCCCACTAGCATCAATGGCAGTCACAACACGAGCGGCTTGCTCTTTAACCCGATCCCTCCATTCGCTTTTAGATACCTTCAGGTGGGTATCGCTTCCATCCTCGCAATCCACCACAACAGTACTGACCAGTCCAAGTCTACACAGTTTCGATAATGTTTTCCCAATCCCATTCAACGTTTCGTCATCTAGCAGTTGTGGAGCTCTAATTTTCACTAAAGCAACATGTAAAATGGAGCCGCCCAATGTGGTTTGTGAGACTGCTGGTTGTTGTACAAACTTTGGACTTTCTGCCACGGCCCTTGTCGCTGTATAAATGCTTCCCAGGTTTACTCCATTCTCATTTGTGTTTTGTTGAACAGGGCCTTGGGATTTCGGCTTTGCGGGAGAAGTATTTAGAGGTTTGAAGTTTTGAATATAAGAGCGAGCTTCGCGTTTAGTTGCGGAAGAACCAAGGACCGATAGAAAGAAGTCCTGAAATTTGTAAGTATTTCAATTGAATGGTTCGATGGAATATATCCCACTCTATCAATAGCTTTAGCCTTCTTCTTGGCTTGATGTTGATTCGAAAGCTTTTCGCAAGTTTCTTTGGCCAATTCTTCCCTCACTTTACTAGCTGCAGATTGATTGGAAGTATATGTACGTCTCCTATCACTACTTTGAACAAAATAGTTCCCATGTTTTGTCAATGATTGAATCTTTGTAGAGTGTTAGTAAATGTCTCACTATGGATATAACCATTTGACTCACGTTATGACCAGCCGCTTCTTTGCCCTTTTTCAAGGCTAAATTTTGCAATAACATATTGCATATTGATTTGAATTATTCAGAAGAAATCATTTGAAAGCAATGTAAAAGGGAAAATATTGGAATCATAATTTTCCAAAGTGAGGATAAATTGTTGAGAATAATAACAAAGAGGGAGAGGCATTTTCATTATATGAAGTAATAGATAATTATGTGCTTGTGCGAAAGTCGATTCATATCTCCACACCATTCATCCGATAACGCTTTTCGATAAACGCGAACGGGGATAGGAAGCTCACACGTGAAAGTGTGAAAATGGAAAAAAACATTATTAATAGAACTACGAAGTAAACTTTTATGGCTCATTTCGAGTTGGCGTCATATAAAAAAAAGATCTTATCTGATGAAATTAAATCATAAGGCTGTACAGGCGAGACAGGGTGTGCAAAAAATACTTGGAATCAGATATCTAGTCTTGTATGATGGTTTCTCTTTGAAGAGATAATACTGGTACCTAGTAGATATACATTAATTTCGAGATACCCAGACAATTTTTCTGGGTAGAATGATTTTAAGATCTTGCCTACGAGTAGGTAAAAGTAATAGTCGACTCTCTACCGGCATGCGACGCTGCGCTGGGCCACTGCCGTGAAGGCTCTTTCGCTTCGCTCCAGGGGAAAAAGTATATTCAAACTGCATCCTACGTAATGAATGCTGCAGTAAATCTAACGCGACATGCAAAGGCATACCTAGGTACTGGTAGCCGGTAGTCTAAAATAGTTTGTCTCCACGGCAGTGACCGTCGTAGAGCCAGCAGAGCGTCATTTGCAAGTGTGCCTAAGTTACCGATACTGCAAATATCTTGTCTTGGTTTCTACTTATGGAAAGTATATGTTCTTCTCGGAATTACGTTGTACATATTGCACTTGGTTGTTCTTGTACAATGCTCTACTAACACTTACATTGCAACGGGTAAAAGCATACGCCGCTCTTCCATCAAAACAAGTATGAAGGACTGAAGGACTGGTATCCGGTTACAATCAGCGAGCAAAGTCGGCGTTTATCCCAAAAGTCTTCCTTTGCTTTGTCAACAGTGGGACCAAACGGCTTCATTCCGACCTAGGTGATAGTTGTAACTCCGATATAGTATCACAATCTACCTACCTAGTATGTAATCATACATCCAATATCGGGACCGAATGGTTTGGTATGTATCTTCATAAATGCTCATGAAAGACGTTCCAAATCCCAATTGAGAGAATAATTTCACAATTTCACACTTCATCATTTACACATTATCGTATTTTACTTTGTACATTCTCGTATCTTTCGAACCACACAAAACTCATCCAAAATGGGTCTTCAATTGGCATGGATTGGTCTTGGAAACATGGGTAGAGTCAGTTCCCCAAAACTACCTACCCCGCAACTTCATTCAAGAAGATAGACGATAGCTAACACAAATATCACAGGGCATGTGCAAGAACCTCGTCGAGAAAGGAAACCTCGATAATCCCCTCATAATCTTCAACCGCACGACCAAACGTGCAGAAGATCTCAGCTCTTCCCTCCCATCCGGCAAATCCACGGTCTCTTCTTCCATTACCGATCTTGTCTCAAAATCCGATATCATTTTCACATGTGTAGGAGATGATGCTGCTATTAACGAGACAATCGATGCCGGAATCAAGAATGGCGCTGCTGGAAAACTTTTCGTAGATTGTTCGACTGTTCATCCAGATACCACTGAACATTTGGCCAAGAGGATTGGTGCTGCTGGAGGTGATTTTGTTGCATGCCCTGTTTTCGGTGCTCCTGCTATGGCGGAAAGTGGCCAGCTTATCTGCGTACTTGCTGGTCCAAAAGAGTCGGTAGAGAAGGTTAAGCCATATACTAAGGGAGTTATTGGTAAAGCCACTATTGATTTTGGTGGACAACCAGTTGGGAAAGCTTCGCTTTTGAAGGTTATTGGAAACACCTTTGTTTTCAATATGGTTGAGACTCTTTCCGAAGGACATGTTCTTGCAGAGAAATCTGGATTGGGTGTCGAGAATCTTCATCAATTCATCGAGGCTTTATTCCCAGGTCCATATGCCGCATACTCTGGTAGAATGTTGTCAGGCGATTATCACAAGAGGGAGGACCCGTTATTTGCTGTCGATTTAGCTAGAAAAGATGCAAGACATGCTATGGCATTGGCTAAGAGCGCCGGTACTCAAATGAAGGCTCTCGAGGTCGCAGATGCTCATTTGGAGGGAGTTAAGAACCACAAGGGAGAAGCTGGTGACATTGCTGCTATTTATGGAGCTGTTAGACAAGAGGCAGGCTTGAAATTTGAGAATTAGGAAATGCGAGATTTGAATTGATATTGTAATTAATCACATGAATATCGAAATCAAAACCAAAAAAAATGTCTATATGTAACATTCGACTGAAAATCGTTAGATCAACAATAATCAGATCTGATCGCATAATTTATTTATGTCTAACGAAAAAGAAAGAGCTGACGCGCCAAGCCAAACCATTAGCGCGAGTAGTACCTGGAAACCTTGAACCAAGCTCCATCATTTAATCACCAACCTCGAATAAAACAACCGCCTTAAGCAACTCCGAACTCTCTGAATCCAGACCTCACGACTTCATTATCACAAAATCAACATGGCAAACGGGTATGGCTCATTGTCCACTCGTGCAATCATATTCTGGAACTGCGAGATTAGTGTCATAGCTAACAAGATGGATTGAATAGTTGGAGTATCGTCATTGGCCTCATTATTGTTGTGCTTGCTTCTGCGGCAGCATGGTTCCTTTCTCCTAAAGGCGAAAATCAAACGTATGTATCTATCACGCCCCGATAGAGTGTATTCAACTATGTGCGGATGAATGGATAGATGGATTTGAGCAACTTTTTTGAAATATCGGTGGCTAATTTGTTGGTATACAGAATCTGGCGCAGTTCTCTCATCCTCTCTTTCGCAAGTTGTTATCTTATGTGGGGTACGTATTCCCATCGCATCGATTCAAATTACACGGAGAAAGGAATGGAAGGAATGAGCCTAAGAACTATACTGACATTGACAACAGCGATTACGTTCTTAGCGCAATGGCATCCACTCATCGTACCCAGAAGAGGAGACTTAAGACCGGAGTATGCAAGACATATGAGTTGAGTGGTTATTACAGTTGAGCATGCATGATGGCGAAAGAGAATGAAGAAGAATGAGATGTATTATTTGGCGTTCATGGGATGGGATCGACTCTAATGGAGGAATGAAATGCGACTCGTGTATACTTATAGGAATTGATTGTGGAAATGGAAACTTTGATATACCAGGCACTGAATTGAGCTTCTCCTTAGTCCGCCTCCACCGCAATGGCCTTCATGCCTCCAGCGGAGCGATACTTGTTTCTCTTCTTTGATTGTTTCCGATGCGGTCAAACCCCCAAGATCCCGGATTCCTCGCTGCGCTCGAACGCCGGGTCGTAATATGGTCCTCGAAGTATAGGCATACCTTGCGGGAATCTGTATCTTTGCAGTGAAGTTGGAATTGCAGATGCTTAGTTCAACTTGGCAAATGTAAATCTGTGAGCATACCATCGTGCTGTGCAATAGTGCACCATTTCCCCTGAATGTCTACTGTCAGCCCCTTAAATATCAATCATCTATGATGTTTGGGATATATAGCATTTATATTCATTTTCTCATGAATCTCCGTCCACTCTTCACTCTCCTCAATCACCCCAAGCCCAACCTTCCACCCCATTCTCTACCCAATTCCACTACCGCCCAAAGCGCCTTTCCATCCGCCGCGACCCCTGAATCCCCAACGGTGTCAACCCCATCCAAGCCGACCGCCCAGAGTATTCCCCTCCCAACCATCCACCTACTAATCGCTCCAACTGTCGCCAATATCGCTGCAGTCCCATACCCGCAATCCAGTAATATTTTCAAAGCCTCCACATTATTCGCAACAACAGCCCATCCTAAACTTCTCGCTGCAGCCGGTACGTCATACTCCCATATTACCATCAAAATAGGGAATAGTTTCGTAGAAGACGAGACTAGTAGCGCTGTAGATACGGAATTCGGACGTGTATATTTTGGGAGGAGGCCGAGGAATACCAGAGGCGAAAGTGGTGAGGATGTGAGAAAGCGGATAGAGAGGTGAAAGCTTAGGGTTGAGAGGGCGCAGAGGATTAGAAAGAATACGTATTGGAATACAATGGGTTGAGCGGCTAGACGGAGGAAATTCGTATTATCTGTTTCGATTGGAGCGGAAATGGGCGCGGAAGTTTGCTTTTCGATACGTGCCCATGTTAGGTAGACATCGAAGAGGAGGAGAAGGACACCGAGACGGATTATTGAAGGCTTAGAAGATAGATGTCAATATAAGATTTGCATCAGGGAAAGGAAATATCATACGTCAAATTGATCATGTTCTCTCATTAAAGTATTATGCAACAAATGTCTATAAACCTTTCCGTCCCCAAAACTATTAGCTTTCCCCTCGCTCAAAGATATGTATATGTGTGTGTGTTTGCGTGTGTGTAAATATCATAAGGTTAAGACAAGAGTAACAAACCTGGGGCTTAATCAAAACCAAATCAATAAACAAAACCACAAAATCATGCTCAACATATTTATCGCAAAATCGTCCACAATTCTTACAAACGGTTAATCGTACTCCATGACCAGTCGATCCTCCGGAATACTCGGTATAGAGTTGGGTAGTCGGATAGCGACACTCGATACAGATGGGCATTTCATATATTAGTGAGGAGAGAGGTGAATGAGAGAAGAATACATTTTGAGGATATATTGAATTGAGATTGTGAGTGAGATGGGAGGAGGATTGGAGAACGCGAACGCGATGTGGAGGTGGTCTGTGCTGAAGCTTTTAGAACCCCGCTGATGGGATGGGGAAGGGAAGGCTCGAGGACGGGATGGTTACCTTTTTGTTCAGTTTGCCATTGAACTCTTCGCTACCTCAACGTGAGTGGTAGTATACTACTACATGTTCATCATCGAATGTTTCTTGACTGCTTACATACTTTGCTCACAAACTACCTTGGTCAACTAACTCTAACTCCATTTCATGTTTTGATGCTTCAACTCAACTTTGATCCATACACACTCTCCAGAGCAGGCGACAAAATGTCCGAAATCACCTCAAACGGCACCAAAAAGCGCAAACTCACTACCAAGTCTTGTGAGAGAGATGCTGCCATTGATGATTTGCCAAATGAGACTCTTCCACCGAAAGCTCATGGAAGATGTGCTACAAGTGTTGCTCAAGCAGCTCAACCTATCGAAAATGCTCGGCTGGATACGGAGTTTGTTCTTGCTGAATTATCTAGATTACGAGAGCAGGTAGCAAAGTTGGAAAATGGAAATACTGCAGGTTTAAAAACTGAATCGGGCTCGCTAGCTGTCATCGACTTGACTGATGACGACGAGGTACTATCTCCCGTGAAACGAGAGTATAGGTCAAATGATTCAGATGTTACAAACGTTCTCTTTGAAGTGTGAGTCAGAAAGTACCAGTTATAAAAGCACATGGGCTTACTAGGTTGGTTAGCACACCAGTACCGGAAATGGCAGAAAGTGTACAGAATGTATCAGAGGTGAGAGAGAGTCCAAGTCCTTACCTCAAACTTTCGCATAGGCTGCAATTGACTTCAAAGAGAATTCGCAGCTATCCATGACTGATACATACATCTAGTTTCAGAATACAGTGCAAATGCCCACAATAATGAGACGAATGCCTTTGACGCAGGATTTGCATCTTCCTCCTCAACCACACACAAAGTTTGAGTATCGTTTCTTGCGCGACAGTCTTGGAGGGCGTCGCATCACAGACGGATGGTACTCGTCAAATGGATCGACAGAAGCGTTTGCCAACATTGGTCCTTACGGTTTGATGAACCGCGAATTTGACCCTCTTCTACCTTGTCTTCCTGGTGTACATGGTGCTCAGATCTCGCCATGCCTACCACCGAACAAAATAGGTCAAACATTTCCTCTTTTCATCAGCGATATTGGTGACTCACAATTTCAATATTATGGAACATATGAAGTCATGGTATCTGATCGTCTTGGTCACAATCAAATGCTCGAGCTCCCAGAGCAGATCAAACGTCATTGGGCACGAAAGCTTGGCGCAGGTTCTGCTCATGGTTCAAAAGCTTCTCCTATTATTTATGCATTGAGATATATGTGGCCCAGAAAGGAATGTGGATGGTGGAATGCGGAGAATGACAGCTATACTGATCAAGAGGGCAGTGAAATGGAATCAATAGACTCTATGTCGAGGACTATCACCAAAGAAGAGGCCCAGGATATCACAGAGGGGGTAGTCATGGCAGCTTTCGATAGAGTATGTACATCCTTGGTAAAGGAAATAACCTGCTAACAAAATTTCGTAGCCCGATTTGGATGATCCTCCAGGAGTTTCATTGTACTATGAATACCTCAAGTGCGTCGGCTACGATCTTGAGCTATATCACACATTGGTGACCAACATGAACGAGCTATGAAAATACTTAACTCGTCAATGCTTCCACTGTCACTAAATATCTTCATTCCGGCATTTTTGGGTGTTCAATCTTTCGTCCACATGCTTTTGCGATCATCTCAAGTTTGGCAGATAGCCTGGAACACCAAAGGCCTGGATTTCTGAGTTGGTAACCATACGATGTCGATCATGGTTTATCAAGGCTTGGGCAGACGATACGGGAACCTATAGAAGGAGTGTGGTGGGTGTGGTGGAGCTAGAAACAGGTTTGTATAATAGATGGCACAAGATACTCTGTCCGTGCTAATGAACGACACCCAATATTCAGAATTGGAATTCTACCAATGCTTCTTCTTTTGCGGATACTCATAAGTAAGACAAACATGGCGATAAATTACTCAGTATCGGGCAAAACTGTGCTTGAATGATGCCCAGCAAGCCAATCATATAGAATAGTTTTCTACTTCTCCACATTCAGTTTACTTGTTTCCTGCCCCGTTAGTATGTAATCGTTATGTCTCTTTCGACGTACTCAATAATTCGGGAAAGTCCACCTAGGGCCGAATTTTGGAAAAAATGTTGCGATTCGCAGATTCGAGAGGCCTCAGGATAAACCAAGAGGCCTGTTACGATAATCTACCTCAAAGCATGAAGATTTTGCAAGTGTTAGTGCTACATCACTTCTGTTGAATTGCTTGCTGAATCATGAGAGCAAGAACTGGCTACCATCGCGCGAGCTCATCAATTGAAACATTGGGATCATAGAAAGAATTCATCTGGGAAGGTCAAACGCATGTGATATACTTGCCAGCAGTTTTACCCAGCCACCACATTTGTTAACCAGCTCTAGTATATATCAAACTCCCGTGCTGTACAAGATTTTAGTTGAGGACATGGCGAAGAGCACAGAGTGAGAGTGATTCTAAGATTCTGGAGTTTTGATAGACTTTATTGGCACTTAGATTTTCATCAGCATATTGAAGTAAGCTATTATTTGACTCGGTTTTCTGAATAAAATTGACCAGTTAGAGAGCTGCAATTGGTAACGGGAGCGTGTAGCCAATGTGGGAACCTGCTATTCGAATGGGGTGATCAATTAATAGTCTATTAGAAGTTCAATATTTCCATATATGCACTAAAGCTCTCTCCGTTTATTCTTTCACATATCGAAATGAAAGGATCCAACACGCCACCTAGGAACATTTTACCAGTCTGGGTATCGTGAACTGCAACCGTGGTAGCTGGTAAAGTGTTCCCGTCATCTTCCATCATTTTAACCACATTCCAACCCCATCCTTCTCCCTCGCCCATCTCGCCTAATTTGATGATCCTAAACACCGCGGTTGGAACATTGGCCTCTATATTTTGTGAGTTTTTGATTGTTTTATGCAAGGCAGGTACAGTGGCGGCGTAAATATCTCCGTTCTTGTCGACACTTATATCATTGATCGGATATGGGAGATTGATAGTATCGACTTTTCGGAGACGTTGTTCTGGTTCCAAGGAAAACACTTGGATTTGACCGGAGATCGATGAAGGAACATAGAGTAAATTGTCATGGCCGAGTGCTATCCCATTAGGCACTTTGAGGTTTCCAGGAGATTTCGTCACACCGCATTCTGTGGAAGGAGGCATACAATAACCAATGCTTCCACCTCCAAGAACGAGGTTTGAATATCCTCGCTAGAGACCAAAAATTAGCATGAGTTTTGTGTTCAACTTTGAGATGACCTACCGAACTACTCTTTGAACTATGAGCATTCGTGAACATGAATAAATGCTCATCGACCCAAGCCACGTGCCTAGATCTTTCAATGTCGATATTTGTAAAGGTCTGCTTGTGGGTCATGGTTTTGCTTCCCAATGTGGTTATAAAGTACTCAATCGTACTATTTGAATCCGTTTGGGTTTGGTTGAAAGGACCTGCTTTTCCAGTGTCTTCGAAAGGGCGATCATTGACGAGAACGATGTGCAGCTTCATATCATTTATCGAATCCACTCGGATATCAAATCCATGAAGATTAAGTTTTCCATCGTTATTCATCCCTTCAAAATTTTGTGTTTGGAGCCATGTCAATCGACTCTTAATCGGGCCAGCTCCACGTGTATCCAGGACTCCAATTCGATCAGACAAACTGCGGCCTGATGCATTTAGATGGTTCAAACTGAAGGACTTAGTTTGTAAGAATAAAAAGTACATGGTGCTGGGCATACCTCGGAAACCACTCAGCTCGACCCTTTGAATCTGAACATGCCATATAGAGCATTCCACTTTCCTGGTGCAACCACATATCTGCACAACCAGCTAAACCTACATCATCAATCTTCTCACATTCGACATCGAATTTGAGGAAAGGTTCTAAAGCGCGATTGTATCCCAAGGTGCTAAGAATCAATGATTTGTAAATAAATTGATAGAAAATGGTACCGACGGCTACACCGACCAGCGCTAGCCGGAAACCTATTCTTGCCATGAATCTCAAGTTTAAAAACATAAAGAACGAAAAATAAAACGGATGATGATGGGATGAATCTCCTCATAATATGTGGCCATTTCGCTCAGACGCAGGTTTGAAACCCGAAACATTGCTACGCTATGATCGTGTTCGACTTCGACATCAACCCTCAAATCGACAGACCTGGTGGACCTAATATGTCTAAGCAGAAATTACGGAGCTTCTTCATCTATAAAGGTAAAGTTATCATTGTTCGCGACTGTCAGAAAACACAACCGAGTCCTCCTAAGTCACGAGTCACTCATGTGACGTGCTGTGTTGATTGGGGCCTAGCTGCGAATTATGAGTTGATATAATATGAAATTCCGTAATTTTAGGAGTAAATCTGATAGATTTTAAGCCTGAATAACTCGAGTCCGCTTTGAGAGTCCAGCTGGTAAGGTTACATGATACGAATAGAACTTGGGGTTCGCGAGTCGAGGTCATGTTTATCAGGTCTACATTAGTCGGTCCAGTGTCGTTTGTTCTAGCCCATGGTGTAATTGATTCGCTACAAGGCAGATGTTAATATTTCACTAGATGGAAGAAAAGAAGGAAGATGGAAGACACTTGAAAGTATTGGTTTCGCATGTCAAAGAGGGACATGGCCAAATCATTAGTCACGTGATAGTCCTTTATAAGCCCAACCTCCTCTTTTTCCACCAGGAACAGATATCAACATCCACCTTTGACTATATCCTCGTGAACTTATGTGGCTGGCATCTTCTCAATGCCTTTCAAAATTGCCAGATTTTGGAAGAAGAAGTACCCCCAACTTCTAGTTGCACGTCAAACCAAAATTGATGCAGAAACTCCTCCCTCAAATGATGAGCCACTTTCGAAGCTTGAACCGTCTTCAAATGACGAACCGCGGTCAAAGAATGAGCTTCCCGGTCTTTTACGCCTACCACTTGAGATTCGTCAAATGATTTATGTGCAATTGCTCAAATGCAGACCCATGGAAATACAGTTTCCATATCGCCCAGCGAGGAATTCCCGTCCTCTTCGCATACACATTTCTCGGGAGTGTGAGATATACACGGGTTTCTCAACCCATATTTTGCTGCCCGAATGTCACATCGAAAAGCTCACCACCGGGCTCCTCCGCGTGTCCCAACAGATCAGTGATGAAGCTCTCGACGTTCTGTACGGGCACAATAAATTCGCTTTACTTTTTTACAGTCCTTCATGGTTCAACCACAGCGCTCCATGTATATTAAATGCCGGTAATATGAAGCGTATTCGTGATTTACACATGATATGCGAGCGGCGAATCCTATTGAAAGAATATTCAATAATGAATCTCGAATTATGGGTTCCGCTATTGGCGAACGTAAGTCGATTCGAAATTTTCGTGCAAAATCCTCTTGCTAGAAGTAAATTTGATGCAGAGGAGGGAATTGACTGGATTGAACCACTTTTAATGAGTGTTGCTGAAATCTCAGGAACAAGACCTCGGGTTACAGTTGATGATGATGAAAGGAGTGCTTCGACTATCAATCTTGTAACGAAGTGTTTTGGCACTGGATATGGAAATTTGGTCCTTTCTATGGAAGAGAGTTAGGGGACTACCCAACTTGTTCGAATGTGATTAGGAGGTGAAGTCGGGATCTGGCTGGAGAATAGTCGAGCTGGACGTCCTGGTTACTGGTGTTTGGTACTAGTCTGGGTGTCAAAGGATGATATCAAGGTTGAGGTCAGGATACAGTGTGATAATTTAATGCTGGGGCTACTGAAAGAGGCTGATATCATGCAAGATTCTCCCACCCAGACAACTGAATTTACCTAACCATAGCTAGCTCTACCCCTGAGACCATTTCGCGTAACATCAACAAAAACTTCAACCATGTTCCTACAAGTTCGCAAGCTACACACTCGAAGCGTCAGAACATTTGAGCCAGAAAGCAAATTCAGGATATTCGTCAATCGTATTTGGCCATCGGCAGAAGATATAAGCCAATATGCAATTCCAGCACCAAACAGAAGCCAGCGCTGCTTTTGCATCTGCACCTGCGGGGAACCCCTGAGCCTCTTATCCACCTAGTCCGACCCGCAAACTTACCCCAGCTTTTATAATTCGGTTTTCATGTGAAGAAGAAAATAACGAGTGTGTCTCGAGTGTGTCATTAAATTCTTTCGCTGCTTTTAAACAAATTTGACCTCCCCCCACGCTTCATGACTACATTTGTACATATCCCTGGAGAAGACTGATACCATAAATTAATATGCATAGCATGGAACCTGTAGATCATGATTTGAAATCGCGAGCACATGAAAGGAAATCTATAAAGTCCAAAGCTTGACCAACATGATGCCCACCAATAGGCGTAATCTTTCAGGGGCGGTTAAGTAAGTCTAAGCCCTAAACACGCCTGGTACCTCGGTCGATGTTGCTCTAATCTTGAAGCTTCCAAGCTTACAGCTACAGTATTTAGTTCAGTGACACCATCATGCATATGATGGGATGCAAATATCCCGGATGGATAAGATAGATAAGGTATGGATTTAACTGCAGTTCGGTCGTAATTCAATCGCAATACGACTCTTCAAGATATTGTTTTGTTCTCTTAAATATATCTACATGAGAGGTGTTGGTAAAGCTCCTTTCGGCTTCTCTTGGAATTTCGCAAAATTTATCAACAATATAAACGATTCATGAAATCCTATCTATCATGCGACGCAGCCGTTTAAGCTTTGCTTGTTTATTCATTGTCATAGCCGGAATACTTTGGCTATCACATTCGACAATAAAAGAAACGTATGATCGCGCTAAATTGAACTGGGCGGCACAGCAGGGAGATAGTGGACTCTTTCATAAGCCGGACGATGGAGTCATATCGAGTCCAAACTCAATCATTCCACCAGCTGAAGTACCAGCAGCAGCAGAAGTCCCCCTCAATCTCAATTTCCCACCACAAGCTCCCCCTTCATCTCCCGGTTCCTCCACTTCTACTGTAGAAAGTAGCTCCGCATTCGACGATACAAAATATCCCTTCCAAGAAGATCTCTCCCTTCCTCTCCCGACTGTCGATCTCAAAATTTTCGCAGATAAATGGCCTCACAATTATGACCCCGCTATGCCAGTGGGTTCAAGGTTCGCCTATGCAACTTTCATGAATACACACAATCCTTCAATTCGCGATCCCTATTTCATGGCTGTCCAATCTCTCATTTATCGCGTTCTTTGGCGATCGTCTTCCAAAACTCATTCTTATCCATTTATCACGTTTGTCGCTTCCCATGTTACTCAAGAACAACGACAACTACTTGCAGGTGCAGGAGCTATCGTCAGAGAACTGGGGCCATTAGATTGGAACCCTAGTAGAAAGGATTTGGCGGATGGAGAAGACAAACCAATCTATTCCCGATGGAGAGATACCTTTTCCAAATTACACATGTGGGCACAAACGGATTTCGATAGGATTTTGTTTTTAGACGCAGATGCTTTTCCGTTAGAAAACATTGATGAGATGTTTGATTTGGTTGCTCCCAAATCGTGTAATGCACTTAAGCAAGAACCAAGTGATCTTTTCCCTGACGGATCAGCCAGTTGTAATGGTGAAGAATTTGTCTTCTCGGGGGTGCCTCAACTTCCCGGCATTCCGGTGGAGATCAATGTGGGAGCGATGGTGTTTACACCGAGTCAATTGATTTATGACAGGTTTTTACAAAATTATCAGAAATATAATATGTATAATACGAATATGGCAGATCAAGCATTCTTTGCATGGCAGTTTAAACAAGATGGTGCGTTTCCGGTGACACCCTTGGAGAGGAAATGGGGAGGGTTCTTTCCACATGATGAAGACAAGGGGAAATTGAAGGTGGTTCATGAGAAATTGTGGGCTGCGCAAGGGTGGCTACTGGAAGAGTGGATGGAGGGATGGAGGGAAATGCTGGAATGGTATGATGGGGGTGGGTTTGAGGGGGAGAGAAATAAGGATGAGTTTTTCAAACCAAAGTTGGGAAAACATTTGGGGAATGGGGAGATGTTGTAGGGCTCGTTGAGGTTATCTCATGTGAAATTATGAAGCGATCGGGTAAGTTGAATTAAATGTACATATTATAGCCGTTACGATTTTATACCTTCTTGATATGCGAGAATATTGAGTGGCTTTTGTTTAGACATTCAACTAGACTGATATTTCATAAATCCATTATCCTTTCCTTATCTCTATACGATAATTGCATGGATTGCAGGACTAGTGCATATGAGAGGAGACACTTGACCAGCTTGGTTATTTAATTTGTAGTCGTGCCAGTGACTGATTTATACAGGGCAGAAATCGATTAATGATAGATATATGACCTATTAGGAGATACATCCTCCTAAAACCCAACCACCACCCATACACATTATTTGCAGGCAATAGATTGCCAAATCACAACTGGGGCTCATTTCCACCAAGACATTCTTATATAGCCCATTGCCAGCTCCGATTGATGGATTCCCCATCCAATAAAAAAGCAAAAGGAAAATGTTTTCCATCTCATATTACACCAACTAGTTCGACTAGTGTGTACCCATTTGATATCATTCAACCTTCATTTAACCACCAGACATCGTCCTCACCACTTTTTTGCACCCCATCTCCAATTCCTTCATACCCGTCCACAGCCTCATCTCCCCCAGGCTCTAAAGCTACCACGCCAGCCCACTCTGCGTTCGCACTATCCCAATCACCGTATGCACCGCCAGAATTCATCTGTACATCATTTTCGCCTGGTATTTTTGACGTACCCACAGCATAGGGATCAGCATCAATATCATTCGACATATCATTCCAGTCAATTTCGGCAGAGGCCTCAACGCCATTGTTGTCTCCTTCGCCCTCCACATACCCCTCATCGTATTCTGGTCCTGTGTCCATATTTGTATCCGAAACTAGAGGCCCCGCCGTCTCATCATATCCTGAATCAGATGAGTGGTGAGAATCGGATGTGGAAGAAACAGACGATTCTACGCATTCTTTGTCCTTTTCTCTGGTCGGAGGTTCTCCTTCATCATCTTCCTCATCACTCTCCCATGTGATCTCGTCTTTATCATGAATGATATCCACGTCAATATCAAACCCCACTTCTCCCGGTGTCAAATTACTTCCCCCATTACCCTGAGAAGCGACATCCTCGATTCTAAGCCCTTGTGCCAGCTCTGGATTTTTTTCAACTTCTTCCATCAATGCCTCTTCTAAATCATTTGCCAGATTTGGCGGGGCACCCAGTCCCGCCGCGTCTTCAATTCCGGTCGGTGTGTCCTGATCGGAGAATGGCTGGCTCTGTGAGAGAGGGACAGTGGGGGATGTGAAAGGTGGAATTACACCTTCGCTTAAAGTTAAGTTTGGGAGAGAAGAGCTCGTATTTGTGGGGGAAAACAAAGTGGAATCGTGAGGTGGATGAATAAATCCATGATGCGGATGATGTTCGGGATGATGACGATGACGATGATGTTTGTTATCGGTAGAAATGGATTGCGGCAAATTTCTGGAGCGGGAATGGTTTGGTTGGGAGGGATCAGTGGGGGTGTTGCCTGGCACTTTGAGCTTAGGTATCTTAGAGAGGCGATCAGAAGAGCTTTGAGCTATTTTGCGTTTAGGCGAACTGGAGCTGGGATTTGCGTTGGTGTGAGATGACATTGTATGTCTGTGTTTGTGATGTGACTTGAAGCTTCGAACGGATGATTTGTGCGAGTCAAGCGTTTGAGATTGTGTGTGTGATTTTGTTGAATGCATGTGTTCGAACGGAAGATTGATTACACACTACGCGGATTAAAGATGCTGCTTATAGATTGTCTTGTGGCAGGAAACGTGGACATAGATGTAGAATGTAGATAGAGATTTGAAAGCTGCCATCGACTGATGATCAAAATGAAGTCTAGGTGGAGAGCTACGAATGAAGGTAGAACAACAAAATAAATAACAAAGAGAATGATTGGTAAAGCTGAGTTCAGTACCCCTCATAACACGTGTGAAAGAGTATGTAATTTTTATTGCAGGCTACTTGCCTCGTCTACCAGAATGAATGGAACATTCGATGGTAACGGTTATTGGTATCTGGCTACTTATAACAAAGAGATTTTCGACAATAACGATGCGCGGAAATAGATTCCTGGAATGAAGATAGACAAAGGGGAGATTCACGAGTTCTGGATCGAACTTATTCTTGGGATATCCAATGATCCTTTGTTTGATTTAGACCTGGCATGAAATGTAATTGTTTGATCACATCCCAAGCCAATAATAGGCATAAAAACATGATATAAATGAACATCATTCAGGAAGCTAATAAGCTATGTCTTGGTACCAAAGGAGAAATTTCCAGATATCCATGAAATCCAAAACGCCATTGTATGCAAAACCATGCCAAGGGTGTTTTCCTAACACCTAATTCCGAATATCCATTAGTGTAAAAGTATGTAGTAGAAATGAATAAGAGAAATTCAACAAGAATTGATTCAATCAAGTAATCCCCATAATAAGTTTATTGCCCGATGCTCGCACCAATACTAGACAGGTACTGACACCTCGCCATCTGTACATCTGGTATGGTTTCCATTGTAACATTTGCAGTGGCTGTCCCTGTAACATTTTCTGCTTGAAAAAGTATCCTCTGATAATTACTGGTCTTCAATTGTCCCCATCTAGGTGCACTTTTGAGCTTATATGTATTAGGGTCTTTGCTCCTAATAAAGCTGGTCCAGTATGCCTGAATGGATGGTATAAGAGAAGAATCTGGTGGTCCACTGCTACCCCAAATAGAACCTGATTCGGAAGTGTGCGTAACACCATACCCACTGGCAGCATTCGTGGATGATAGAACATCCCAATGATAATTCCAATTTCCAATTGATGGGGCGTAGAAGTCATGAGAGCCGGATAGGTAGATTCCGGGACAATTGTAGCGCATCTCGCCATAAGCAAGAGCGGCCGCACTCCAGTATGTGCCGGCGTTTGGATATTGAGGTCCCTGAGGGTAGTACTCATGGATGTTACTTATTTGATCATCAGTAAGTTTGACAAAATTATCTTTTAAAAATTTGGACATTTCGGCCCTGGAATTAATGGATTGAGGAGTAAATATTGTGCCTTCATTTGTATCGTCACTAGAATGAAGAGAATACTGTGTTAGTCTTTTTGGCATAGATGAGCAACAGTAAAGAAGGCATACCCAAATATCGCAGGAAGTTTGACATATTGCCCTGTGGCAAATAACTTGTAGGTCCAATCAGGAGTGAAATCGCCGTCAATAACATTAGACCACATAAACACCGGATCATCTCCTGCACCACCTGGTGTTGGAACATTGATGTTGTTTTTGGCAAGGATGCTGATATCCAACCCCCTCAAACAAGCTAGTGTGTCACTTTGCTCAGCACAACCAGTTCGTTGAACTAAACCATCGTACTGGTATTGTGACTCGTCTACCGTGAGTTGAGCACCGAAAGACTGACTTTCGGCCGCACTAGCATGGAAGAGTCCATCATCGCGACCTCCATATGCAGAAAGCTGAAGGTCTACAGCAGCCCCACCCGCACTTGCTCCTCCAATTGTTACATGTGATTTATTACCTCCAAACTGTTACATATTAATATCATATGATATAGTAGACGTATTGAGCCCAAACACTGGAGCAAACTTACTTGTTCAATGTTCTTCTGAACCCATTCAAGTAGGAACCGTTGATCCTTCAGTCCAACGTTTGTGTCACCATTCGCCACAACTTCCTTACTGGTTAAGAAACCCCAAGGACCAACACGATAATTGAACGTGACTACTACTATGTCGTGGTGACCCGCTGCAATCAGGCTGGTCGCATTCAAGTTTGGGCTGGAAAGGGTATTGAAGCCACCACCTTGAAAGTAAACAAAGACAGGGTGGAGTTTGCTTGCATCGGTGGGTGCATAGATGTCCACAAAAAGACAATCCTCGGTTGTTTTGGACGAAAGCGACGTTGAAGGTGAGGAGTGACAGACTCCACCATGCTGAAATCCTTAAGTCAGTGATGAATAAATAGAGTGGGCAGAGTGCACACCTTGTTTGCTATTTGCAAAGTATCATTTACAACGGGACTTTGAGGGGCTCGAAATCGCAGATCTCCTAAAGGAGCAGCGGCATATCGTAGTCCAAGCCACTGAGTGACGCCATTACCATTATTAGTTCCCAAATATTTTGAGTATCCTAGATCAACAGTTTTGTTGATCGATGGTGTCGGTGCTGGAGCTGCAGATGAGCAGGCAGCAAGCGTCAGGAATATTAAAGTATTAAACATTTTCCAATCTTGCAAACAGTTTCTTTGCTTAGGTTGGAATGAAATCTGGGAGTGGTCGGAAGAGGGAAATATTTTTGGCAAAGGATTCGATGTTTATATGCATGTTGCGGAGACCTTCTGAATCACTGCATGAATAATTAGCCCGATGAAAGGTATTGACATGATCCACAACGGTTTGTCGTTGAAGGGTTTTCTGCGAGGGGCTTTGAAAAGGGCACACAAGATCCATCTTTTCTTTTTTTGCTATGCATCCTGGAGGAAGGTGAGCACACTAATACCCCTGCTACCGAGATTCAGAAAGAAAAACGAGAGATCTGACAAGGTTTTGTGATGTGCGGAAGAAAACTCAAGAAGATATAAATGTATGTTATACCTCGAATTCGTCACGTAAAGGCAATTTAATTGATCATCTGCTCTTCTATTGCAGATATTGTGATGCCCGAGACCGTTCAGACATAATAAAGATGGTGTACAAGAACTTACAATTGCAGCCAATCGCTACATATATTGCCGAGAATGCGGGGAATGGGGTGAAAGTCAAAATAGTGTTGTTGTCAAGTGATTTCGGAAAGGTGAATATACAGAAGGTAAAGACGACAAAGACATCATCTTGTATGTCTCAGAGGGTGTCATTTTTTAAGTTCACTCGCGATTTTTGAGTATGAGGTGAGATAGATTAAGATTACCCACATAGATGAGATGAGATTTCAACGTGATTGATGAGAAGCGAGAGGAACGCTGTGTTGGTTGGCATTGAGGTACGAATTACTATAAATAGCCGTGAATGGATGGATCTCGACTCTCAGAGCACAGCCTGCAATTGCGAGATTTTTTTTAATTCACACTTGGGGATGGGGGAGGGGGGCACGTGGGGGGATTGGAAGACAGAAGTGCACGGACCTTGGCCCTCCCAGTACTTACTAGGTATCTACCAGATAATGTAATCTAATAAGCTTTACGGATTACAAACTCTTGTTGCTCTACTTTGAAAAGCTTCACACCAATGTCCCGAGGTCACCCTAAGAACGCAAATGTGGCTTGGCAAGGTTGCATTCACCACCTGCACCTCATGGTATAGGTGCCTATCCCTCAAATTAACGGTGTGATGTTGGATTGGGAAGGGGCTGAGGCCAAAACTTTCTGTACCCTAGTCACAGCCGTGAATCTTTTTATAACTCTAAAGACGACTAACAACAACTAACAATGACAAACAGCAAAACGTTGAAAAGGCTATGTCCATCTAATTTAAAAGAGTTCCTACGAAGAGTTTACTGAACTCATCTAAACCCGTCCGTTCTGAGAAAGTCCCTTTAGGCTATCCCACTTATCAATATTTGGATAACTCGCATTCATCAATATATTCATACTCTAACGAACTGAAATCTGATAGACGCCTTCAAAAGAACATGTAAATCACAGAACTGCAGTAAGTTTTCGAAATCAGAGCTCAAATGATGAAGTACCTGCGGTTCACGCTGTTTGTTGTTATTCGGTACTCTTTAAAGTGATCCGAGGTGAAAACCGGATCAATAACCCCAAGATCCTATCACGATTGCCTTACTTGAGTGTCCTACTTCTCTTGTCAATGATTCTTCGACATGAAGGAGAAGCTGCGTTGTTCTTAGGACCAATTCTGAAAGAAAATCATCAGCACTTTCCCCTTCAATCTCTTGCAAACACGGCTCACCTTCATATTGAAGCTTATAGAAAACAGGAGCTTCCTCATCACGGTGTAGCAGGATTGGAGCAGGTGCTCCTTCCCACTTAGAAACTTTGAATTTCAATCCAACATGTTTCTCGGTATCGGTCCATAAGAGCCGTTTTTCACATTCCTCTGGGCTGTCAATATGTCTCTCATTCGCCTCAACGCGATCCGACAGCCAGTCTCTAAAAACTCTTATGACTCCCTCACCAATGTTAACGCAACTTAGAAACAGTCCTCGTTTCGGACCAACTTTAACGATATTGGTGATGGTGCAGAGTTGCGAGAAAAGTTCATGTGACTCGAGATCGACGATTTGAGATACAAGCCCATCTTCAGATTCTGGTAAGAGGGTCGGTCTAGCACTACCTGCCAGATGTCGTATTCTTTCTTCAGACTGAAGCGGCCTAAAGCGCGAATATAGACCGGCCATTTTACCTAACCTCCCTGTGTTGTTGACATCTTTGTATATATCTCCCTCTCCAACAACGTCGTCACTTAGTCCATCTGTGCCGAGATAATTGCACAAAGCGTATGGGGTGATAAGTTTCGTAGAGGGATGAAAACATTCAAGGATCAACTTGTGATTCTTTAAAGACGCCGCTGCAATGAGGCGATGATGTATGATTCGGATTATGAGATCATGGAAACGATGGCAGGTGCATGCGAGAGGAAGAAGTCGACGGGTAGAAAAGAGTGAAAGGACATTGATGAGGAGCTTTGATATTGTTAGCCAGCTAGTTCATAGAGCTAGTCAAAATGGAACACCGACCTCATTAGGTATTGAAGCAATTCCAGTGAAACTATTCACCATTTTGTCGACTGTTGATTGTCAAATAGTATATTAAAAGTTTATTGTTTTGGCTAAAGCCAAGCAAATCTATATATAACAAACTCAGCCCTTATGTTCATCAGAGGTTTCGAATAGTTCTCAGTGATAAGTCCCTGTGAAATTTGAGGGCAGGAAAGCATCAGGAAAATAAGAGAATCGTGGGTGTGTCGGATGATATTGAATTAGGAGTAAATCCGATAGATCACCTTGGAGGGTGGTAGCCGTAAGAACAATCTAAGACTATCTAATCAACCCTATGCATTGTTCGGTGGGATGCAAATGCAATGAACTCGAATGATAGTGGGTAGTTCTTTTCTTTGTCCCATGAGATAAGATCGCGAGTATGGTGAGATATCAAACCCGAGATGCTAGGTAACCTTATAGCGACAGTTGTGAACAGTGGCACAGTGTCGTTTGGGTGTAGAAATGTAAAAGTGCATACATGCAATGTAACTTCTTCTAATTAATGGAGAAGATATCGATGAGGATGTACAATGGACGGCAATTGCCATTAGAGAAAGCGATAAACATCATGCCGTGTCATGCCATGCCACGCCATGTCATGTCATCATTTGTTAAATCATGTCGATTCCCTCTTGAAATAATGACGGAAGTGGTACTCCGTAGGTATCTTTCAATTCGATCGATAAGAGATCCCTGTGTTTCAATCTAAAAACGCGTTTGTAGATGCATGCCGAAATATATCCACAAATCACGTGAAGAAAACCGGCAAAGTGAGTGTAGTGTACGATTCCGGAGACGACTACGAAGACGATTCCGAGGTTCCAGATGAATCTTACGACGATACAGACGATGCAGATGATGCAGACGATGCAGATGATGCAGATGATGCAGACGATGAGTTTGACGACGACTCCGAAGACGATTCTGAAGACGATTCAAACTATTCAGACGATTCTGAGAACGATTCTGACGATCCGCAGGCCAATCTCGAGCACAATTCTGAGGACTAAGGTAATGAGTCTACAGCGAGCATTTCATACACATAAACAATGGCATTTTTATGTCTGAAATCCTATAAAAAAATCTTTCGATGAAAACAAGAAATAAGTAAGAAAACAACAACTAACAATTAAGCTGGTCTCTACTCAGATCTCTTAATAAGTCGACCTTGAAAATAAATATATTTAAAACTTAAGAGCCTTTTAACAGCCGAATATAATACAAATCTGATATTATAACATAAGATAAGAAGTAAAATGCCTATTTCACAATAACATATACCTTGGGATAGGGATGAGTAAATTACATATTCTTAGGGTTGATTATATAATTTCATATTATTACACTTTTTGAGGCATATAAAATATTATATCAAGCTTATACACGTGTTTTTTGAACTAATAAAATCATCAGGATAAATGAAAGTAGGTCGTTTTTAGAAAAAGTTTTTAGTGGGTTGTAATTTTTTATTTAGTATATAATTAGATTTAAAAGTCAGGTGTTATTTATTTGCTGATTATATAATTTATATACTAATTATTTTCTTTTCAAACTAGCTCTAAAATAGCTTCAAAATTGTCTTTTATAGGATTTTATAGGATTTTAAAGGATTTTATAGGATTTTATAGGATTTTATAGGATTTTATAGGATTTTATAATTAGTTATATATATAATATAATTTGATTAATATTACGTATTATATTTAACTAACGAATATACGATATTATATATTATCAAAAATCCTAACCCTATCTTGAGTATATGATTTCGCGTAAAACGAATCTATACGACTTAAAGAAAATTCGAATCTTGTTCTATTATATAAATTAAATATCGTTTGTAATAAATAAGTCTTTAGCTAATCCCCTAGACTATCGGCTTAGGATATCTTAAGTAGTTTATATACGAGCTTAATTATTAATAATTCAATAAATGATATTATAATAAAAAGCCTTTATATTAAATTTGAAATTTAAAATTTGTTAAAAAGATAATAATAAATATATAAAATATATATCGATAGTTTTTTTATTGAAAAATAATTGTAAAATGTATTTAAAAGATATTATTATAAACAATTAATAATTATTGTTAAAACCTTATATTTCGATAATAAGAATTCTCAAATTTCTGATGTTCTGATTGGTTAATAGAGCGAGGTGTTCTCTATTGATAGTCTACTCGGTGTCGTTTTGAATAAATACCGACCTCAAATTTAGACGAATTCTTCACTCAAATTCGTAGTTATTCAGCATTTTCAAAATTCAATATCAATATAATCAATATAGATGTCTTATTGAATCTTTTTTTTAATAAAAATAGAATCTATTAATATATTATATATCAAGATTTCAGATCTTCAAATATAATATTAAAGAAATAATAATCAAAAAGAAATTAGATTTAAAAAGTAGTATTTTAGGCCTTAATTTTAAGGAGTTAAAGCCTAAAAATTAGCGAGTTCTGTTTCTATACTATTGATTTTTTGATTTCTTAAATAATTCGAAATTCAAATAAGATTATCCTATTTTTGAAAAAATATATATAAAATTTAATTAAATATCTAATCACTTATAGAGTTTTATATCTTTACTTTTTCTAATTGAATTGATATAGAATTTTGAAATAGGTGACTTTTAACAGATTTTAGTGTGATATACACTAGCTAAATTGAGGTCGGCATTCATTCAAAACGACACCGAGTAGGGGATAGTATCGGGAAAAACTCTGACTCCTTTTGAAGGATCTCAATAGTTGTTACCATACCCAAAATCGCTCAAAATGCCTTGAATGCAGTCTCAACTACTGCGTCCAAATCCACTCATTATATGTAGCCTCTTCTCTTCTTTCTCTCGTCCAACTATTCCCTCATCCCATTCCCTCATCTGACATAAAATCCCCACTGCATCCACATCCAAATCAAAGTCCCCGTTGACACCGCGGCTGGTCCTGCTAATCCCCTGCCCATCTTCGTAGTGCCAAACACCAACCACTCTCCCATGAAATGTAACCACGCAACAATAAATGTCGCATATCCCAATTGATATATTTGTGGGTTGCTAATATAATATGCGGTTTGAAGACGAACGATCGCAGTGATAAGAGTCCATGTTCCGAATGTGCGTGAAGAGAGAGGAGTGGCAGATGTGGTTAACGGGTAGGATTGGGAGGTACCTTTGCTGAGTGGGTTGTTGGATTTGGGGATGGCGTTATAGATTTGGGAGTTAAAGTGGAGAGTAAAATAGCATTGGACGGTGTTGAAAAGAGACGTTACGGAGATCTAGGGTTAGGTTAGTGCTGAGACTATATATGAGGAAAGGACGGCGATACTCACGAAAAGAAGCCATTGGGGAAGTACACCTTCATGTTGAGGCAAGTATGCGGTGAGGCTAGTGAGGAAACTCATGTTGAGAAACCGTATTTGGATGTCCGCTCGTGTATGAGATTGGAATGCGTTTGTGTCGCGATAATGGGATCACGCCAATGTAAATCAAAACTTTGAGAAGAGTTCAGTCCAGTCAGCACAACGAAGTAAACAAAAATTAAAGTTCGAAGATCAGCCTTGTACAGGGGTCGACGGGTTGGGAGCTAAGCTCGCGTGGTCCCGCACTATTGGCAACAAATCATGTTAGACATTGTTAGTGCCTCGAGTATCTCCAATAGTGAGATGCTACGAGGCTACTCGGTGTTATCATGAACGAATGCCGGGCTGAAATTTAGCGGATTTCCTCACCAAAACTTAGTCCAAAGTCATCACCAAGTATTTCTAAGTCCTGGTGGTCTCAACATTTCTCGGAATCGTCTTCCTCTTCTTTCAATTCATTGACAATTGACAAAATGGTTCTCGATACTATTCTGCCAAAGGCTGTCCTTACTGGACTTGCTGGTATTGGAGCTTTCATTGTCGCTGGCAAAGTCATTAGCTACATCCAGCTTTTATTGAGTCTTTTCGTCCTATCCGGAAAGAATGTAAGGATCCTTGATACTTGAAGTACCAGCAGTTGCAGTTTGGTAGAGTTGACTGACATATTCTCAATAGCTTCGAACGTACGGAAAGAAAGGAACTTGGGCAGTAGTGACTGGTGCTTCTGATGGTCTCGGCAAAGAATATGCAATTCAACTTGCCCAGAAAGGATTCAATATTGTCCTTGTCTCCCGCACTGAATCGAAACTTCAAACTCTTGCCTCCGAAATTCAAACCAAATATGCCGGTTCGAATATACAGACAAAGATTCTTGCCATGGATTTCGCTGCCAATAGGGATGAGGATTATGCAAAGTTGAAGGCTCTTGTTGATGGACTTGATGTAGGAATCTTGGTCAACAATGTTGGACAAAGTCACAGCATTCCAGTGCCGTTTATTCAGACACCAAAGGAGGAAATGAGAGATATCATTACCATCAACTGCACAGGTACACTTCGAGTTACTCAAATTGTAGCACCTGGAATGGTCCAACGCAAACGCGGGTTGATCTTAACTATGGGTTCATTTGGTGGATGGTTACCGACTCCTCTACTGGCTACATACTCTGGAAGCAAGGCATTCTTACAACAATGGTCAACATCCCTCGGAGGCGAACTTAAGGGTACAGGCGTCGACGTCGAGTTAGTACTGAGCTACCTTGTTACGACCGCAATGAGCAAGATTCGACGTACCAGCATGTTTATTCCGAACCCAAGAACATTTGTCAAGACTACTCTGGCCAAGATTGGTAGAAGTGGAGGAGCTCAGAAGATGGCTTATACAAGTACACCATTTTGGGGTCATGCGTTAATGCAATGGTGGTTGGAGAATACCTTAGGAGTTGGAGGGTCGTTTGTGGTAGATCAAAACAAAGGCATGCACCAGAGTATTAGAACCAGAGCTTTGAAGAAAGCCGAAAGGGATGCTAAGAAGGCATGATTCAATAAACCAAAAGAGCTTGATCAGGCTGAGGAGTGAAACGAGGAGTGAAACGAAGAGTGGAAGGCGAGCGATGGATGAACGAAATGCACAAATTGCTAGATGTCTTATGCTAGGAATTGGGTGAATTGGCTTCATGATGACAGTAAGGAACTCATGAGAAGGAACTATAGATTAAATCTTCTCTGGTTTTTTCGAGATAGATGAGAAGAGTATAAAATCAATATCAATATGACATGATGCTCAGCGCTATGTATTCTGGGATAGATTTCGAACAACTTGAGCATTAGAAAGGCTTATATTTATTGTTACCTATGCAGCTAATTGTAATGGGAATAATCTCCTCAAATCTAGAATTGTAAAAAAGAAAGCCCTTACGTTGAGATGAAACTCTCATAAATATGGCGTATAGCTAGCTATTCTATCCTGCCTGCCTATATATTTAGCTACTAGAGTACTTCTTATTTATTGATCATTTTTCAATTTGTTACCTAGATTGATGAAACCCTATCTAAATCTACCAAATCTCTATTGTTTTTTACATCCCGTCACGTGCCTGGAATAAATATTTATCCTGGAAGCTTCGACCGCGTCGCGAGGCTCATCTAGAGAGAGAGTTGTAGCTCTAAAACAGAAAAAATATACAGCTGCAGGTATACAAATATAAACCTTGCCCTCGATCCATCTTCGAATTTTTACAATCATTTGCCTCCATCGCATAACTTCGAAGATTGTCATATCATCACGGCTCAATCGCTTTTTTCTTCATGAAGTTTTTCTAATCTCTAATTCCATCTTCTGCAAGATTCCTTCTCGCGACAGTATTTCTTTAAAGATTGGTTGATTGCCAGCCAAAGAGGGAGAAAAAAAGAGAATGGCTCTTCCAGGAACACCACAGAGACCTTTACCAGGTACATATTTCATGACACCTGCTCCTCCGAGATTCAATCAACCTCCTCCCCCACAACCTCCTCTATTTCGACCACCGCAACCGCATGCTGGACGTGAGCCAACTCCACCTCGAGACGGCCCAATACCTCCTCCAAATCAACCTCAAATTTTACCGCAACCCTTATTACCTATTTCACGAGCTGCGAAAACTATCAACGAAGTTCTGCAAAGAGAATCAAGCTTTCCTGATCTTGATAGCTATGTCAAGCGTGAGTTTACATTAGAATTTGCATAGGAGACACAGCTAACAGTTTCGCAGAGGGCATCTCGTCTGACTATGAACTTCCATCTCCTGTCTCCGATCCCGCCTGGGTTCCTTTTCAAAAGATGAGGATGTACGATATTCCAGATACGATTTACGACCAATACAATAATGCTTCTTTCGGGACAGCGATGGGGCTTTTTGCGGAGTTAAATCATGCATGGGCAGCTATCGACAACGCATTATACTTATGGGACTATACCAGTCCAAATCCAACATTGCGAGGATTCGAGGACCAACCAAATGGTATCAGGGCTGTGAAACTGGTGATACCGCGCAAAGGAGTCTTCATTGAAGCCATCACGCACATTGTGGTGGTCGCAACCACTCAAGATATTATTTTGTTGGGTGTCGCAGACGGAGTTGATGAGCATGGGAATAGAAATTTGGAGCTTTACAGAACCGGCATGACGCTTTCCATCAGAGGACTCGATGTCACAGTAATTGAAGGATCAACAGACACGGGGCGCATATTTTTCGCGGGAGGAGCCAACCAGGTCTACGAGCTTACGTATCAAAATGAAGACAAATGGTTTTCAAATAAGACTGGAAAGCTCAATCACACAAGTCCTGGATATACATCCTTGGTACCCATACCTTGGGGTCGCGCGACGACTGAGGTTGTGGTGGATATGGTTGTGGATGACACCCGTCGATTGCTATACACTCTTTCCTCCGAATCCACCATTCGAACATTCCACATGGATAGCGCTACCACTTTGACACAAGTCATTGACAAGAAGCGACAAGATATTTTGAGAGATATCTCTCACATGATTTCGGCATCGCCCCTCTTATCGTCTCATATGCGGATCGTTTCGATTAGTCCTATATCCGCAAAAGAAGGACTAAAGCTTCATCTTATGGCTACTACTACATCAGGATGCCGCTTGTTTCTGAGTGCTACTCGGGGTTATGCTTACGGTTTTCAAACTGGCCAGGGAGCTCCACAAAGTATGCAGGTTCAACACATCAGATTTCCACCCAGGATTGATCGGCCGGGAACTAGACCTTATCCTGGACTCGAGCCAGCGATCGAGACAAGCTCTGATGCACTAGCACATACACGCAAAGGTCTTCGATACCCTCCAGGTTTCTTCTTCTGTTTCGTTTCCAAGGAGACTCGTGATGGGAGTGATGCTCTTTTTCTGTCGGCTCCAGATACAGGTCGGATAGCAGCGCAGGCACGAGACATGGCCGCTCAACAAGGTTTGCGATACTGTGAATCGGCATTTTGGCTGGAGATGGGCAGTCGTGCTGAGGCTATTGGTCTTGTGACAAAACCTTTCGCTGCTTCAGATCAACCCCTGGGCTTCGGAAATGAACTCGCAACTCAGTATGATCTCCCAACCCCGGAAATAGCAATTATGACAAATTCTGGTATTCATATCGTTCGACGCCGACGACTTGTAGACATATTTGCCTCTGCAATTCGAAGTGGATTTGATGATGGAGAAACAGAGATTAAGAAATTCATTCGACAGTATGGTAGAGGGGAAACAACCGCGACTGCTTTAGCCGTAGCGTGTGGACAGGGCGGCGATGCTTCAGTAGTTGGAGAGAGGAGGATAGCAGATCCAGACACAATTGAGGCTGCTAGGAGAGCATTCGTTGAGCATGGTGGACGTGCATCTATGGACCAAAATATGGTTGTCGAGGGACCAGCCCAAGCAATTGAAAACGTGCGGCCTTCTTCGAGACACGACGGGCTTGCTCTCTATATGGCTAGATTGGTCCGTGGTCTTTGGAAATCTCCGGTCATAAAAATGGAAATTACCAAGGAGGTGGTTGCTATAAAACCAACAATTGATAAGAAGAAACTAGCTGCTGTTCAGGATGAACTTATGAAATTGTCGAAGTTCTTGGAGGACAACAAGACGTTCATTGAGGGGCTGTCTGGGCCCGAGGGTCTTAATCGTGTCACAAGTCAACAGGAGGATCTCGCTCTGCAGGGCGAACATCAAGCATTGCATTCACTGCAAATACTTAACACGAGCATTGTGGAAGGAATATCTTTTGTTCAAATGTTTTTCGAGGAACGAGTCGATGATATTTGGGCTGCGTTAGATGATACAACGAAGCAACAACTCCGAGAACTGACATTCGAACTATTATTCTCTACTGACAATGGCAAGAACTTGGCGAAATTGTTGGTAAAGGAGATTGTGAATCGTAATATTGCCCAAGGCTCAAATGTTGATACAGTCGCCGAGGCTCTTAGAAGACGCTGTGGTACTTTCTGTAGTCCTGACGATGTCATTATTTTCAGGGCCCAAGAACAGTTGCAACGAGCGACCAGCGTCGGACCTTCATCTGATCACGGAAGGGCACTTCTCAATGAGAGTGTTCGATTATTTCAGGAAGTCGCCGGTGTTTTATCTCATGACAATTTGTACAGCGCTTGTGCTCAATTTGCCGCCAATCAATTCTACGCAGGTGCAATCAGCCTGGCACTACTTGTTGCTCACGAATCTGATCGTGGAAACAAAGCTTTGTCGTGGCTTAATGATGGCAGGCCTGCCGACGACCATCGAGCAAGTTTCTTCGAGTTCCGCAAGGACTGTTATAACATTGTAAAGGAGATTTTAACTGCTGTCGACAACGACACTGGGAACGCACCGGAAATGGTTGATGGTAGACAAACCACCCAAGCTAGAATGCGCGAAGAAGCACATCAAGTGGTTGATGAGTCTGACGATGAGGTCTTTCAATACGACCTATTTGATTGGTACCTTGAACAAGGCTGGACGGAGAGAATCATTGCCACAGACTCGCCGTTCATTGTCAAATATCTCGAGCGAACTGCCAGCGAAAGCACGGAGAATTCCGACTTGCTTTGGAAGTACTACGTTCATCGAGAAGATTACTCTTCCGCTGCTGGTGTACAGCTCACTTTGGCTAAGAGTGAACTTCCCATCTCCTTGCAAAGGAGAATCGAATACTTAAGTAGAGCCAAGGCAAATGCTCAAACACAAGGCGGTGCCATCCACAGACAAGCGCGACAAATCATGCTGCATGAGGCTGGTGAATTGCTGGACGTCGCTAGTATTCAACATGAATTGTTGCAACGCTTGAGAGCCGATCCTAGAATTCCTCAAGCACGTAAAGATTCCGTGGTACAAGATCTTGACGGCGCCATTCAACCGCTCTCTGTCGTAAGTTGCCACCCACCCCGTCCTCGTGTGCTTCCACATTGCTAACATCTTCTAGCTTTTCAATGAATATGCCGACCAAGGCCAGTACTATGATATCTGTCTCCAAATATTTGCAGCCGCCAATCATCACAACCAGGCTGATATCCGGACTATGTGGGAACAACTTCTACAGTCAATACAGGCCCGTGTAGAAGAAGACCCGCAAGCACAAACTGAACGTCCTTATGAAGCTATCGTAAACATTATCCGTGAAATGTCGCAAAAGCTTTCTGGATACGAAATCGTCTTCTCTCCTAGCATTCTCATCCCCCTTGTCGAAACTTACGCAGCTGAACACGCCCATCCAGGTCCGACAAATTGGGTCCCAGATTTGTTTATCAGTGTTTCCTTCGACTTTGACACAATAATCAACATCTTAGAAGGAATGTTTTACAATGAGGTCAACCCATTCGTTGGGGCAAATAGGATAGTTCTCGCAAATCACATTGTGTATTCAGCGGAGCAATGGTACGAGGACTGTATTAGGCACAATAAGAGGGTCTTTGGAGGCGAGGTGCAGCAAGATCAAATTGGACAGATTTTGGCCGAGTTGGGTGCGGCTGCCTATAGAGATGATCCCGTTGGGAGACAGAGAATTATGGAGTTGAGAAGGAGGATTGGGTTGGGGGGATTACGATGAGAGGAGAATGGGAAATATCTTGCGATCGGGACGAAGGCAAGAAGAAGAAACTTGTAATTGGAAAATGAAAACAAGTGCAGGGCAATTTTTTTACAAGAGCCCATTGCCGTATGTGGCATTTGTAGGCATAAATTGGGCATTAAGCTAGGAGTTGGGGAACTTGTTTGTTTTGATACTAAGTGGAGGGAGCAGAGTTTGATCTTGCTGGAATCATCGACTGGTGTGTAGACGGGGGAACTTACGCCATCAACAGTGGTCCGATGTGCTGAAAGCGGGGTTTCATGGGGAAAAGCGATGACGATACATGGATGCTGTGCTTGTAATTCATAGATGATTGGTGCATGTTGGTTGGTAATGTTATTGTGATGATCAATGGTGAAAAGTAACAAGGGAGTGAAAAGCTAGTTTCAATTAGGTAGTTGTCGATGGAGGAGGAGAGAATGAAATGAATGGATACCATAATATATGAATTTGTTAACTTGGACTAAATTGCTTGGTATAGTTCAGTCGTAATTAAGATATGAGCACGAGACATTTGGACATGGCAAATGTAGAAAGAAATATGTGAAATGGAAAATTACTTTTAGATTCAGAGAATGGTTTTTGAATAAATAGACCAAGTTTCTGGAATGGGGAGGGGGTTGGTGAAATTATCTGGGGTGGAGCAATAATGTAAATCTAAAGCCCAAGTTCCGAAATGTAGTGATAGTGGTGATGGGAATGAAGGTGGCATGAAGTGTTCCATTTCATTTAATGAGATCCAAAGTGGTGCTAACTAGAGTCATTTAGAGGTTGAGATTAGGTGGCTGGCTGGCTGATGAGTCTTGTGTCAGACAGGTACTCCAGAATACTTCCCTATTCTTGTTGGCATAAGAAAGAGCTATATTAAGATAATATGACTCTGCCTCAGGCTCCTGAAGTTTGGCTTATAACCGAAAATGAAGGGGTTAACTTTGGGGACGGATTTAATGGGAATGATTGTACGAATATCCGCGTTCATGGAGTGATTATCTCGAATTGTTGTTCTTCAAATAGGATTCGAGGAAATTTCAGTGAATAGAGCCTCTGAGTATTGTATCGTGTCTAAAATTCACGGCCCTTAAGTATGGGGAAGGAGATTAATGCAGCGCTGGCAATATATTCTGCCTCGAAACCCACGGAAGTTCTTTATATCTTATCTCTCCTTCCATCATATGTCTGCCCTCCCTTAAACCCCAAATAGCCCTCATCCAACTCGTCTCCTGCCCGTTAAGACGCCCCCCTCTCCTATATCCATTTTTACTTCCCTATTGGCCTTTATGGACTTAATTGCATGTATTACGATGCTTGTAATGAGAAGGCGAGAATAATCGAGCGATGTGAATAGATATGGAACTATCAATAGCGACAGGAACATGATTCCCATCATTGTTGAGAGTCGAATCTAATGGAGGTTATAACTTGGCAGAGATTGGTTGAAATAACTACCAAGATATCTCTGCTGGAGGCTTGCTTGAAAGAACGAAAATGATAGAATCTTTCCCGCGTTTGAGCAATAAACAGCTTTCCATATTGAAAACGCCTCGTGAACAATTGAGGACTAATTTTGATGCTGCACTTTGACACTTGATTTGTTCCATCTGTTTGCAGCTTCGATGGACTAATGTAAGGAGTAACACGTTCTTCGATATCCAAATCACATATCTCGTAATAAAATTGATACTGATTTGCTAAATTGCAGCAAATATTCCTATAAAACACGGGGTATATGACGAACAAAATGATAAATGAAGAAGCAAATCCCACATGAAACAACTATAATCCATCAATCATTCATACAAGACTTTCGGTACTGCTACCGCTTTTTCTGACTGGCTTTCCATTATTCACAGACATACTATCATGCCACTTCACCTCGGTTTCCGTCCTCACTGCGATTCCCATCTGACCTTTGTGCAATCCATCCCCCTTTCCGTGACCACTCTCCACATCAGTGACATCACTCATTTTATCATAGTCTCCGTCTATATCGTCGGCCCCAATCTCTGTAGTGTGATGCGCCGTTCTCCTATTCATTTCATAGCCTTCTGGGCGGCGGCCTGTTCTTCCCTGTCCATATCCTTCGGTAGACTTCTTTTGACTCCGCGAACGATCACTTTCTCCGAAAATTTTGGGGATAATGCGCACAAAGATGGGTTTAAGTGCGGGCGCACACGCGCAAACAAATGATAAGCCAACTTCGATTGTTGTAATACAGAAAAGAATAGAATACGTGATATCTGCTGGAGGTTTGCGATCGAACGAATCGAGTAGGATGATCCGAATAACACCAATAATAACGGTTCTGTGGTAGCATGTTAGAAAAGGACGGCTTGCCAAGAGTAATGGTGAGAAATGGACCGTTACTCACATAAGACCAAAAGACAATATAGCAACAAGCATCAACTTTTGCCTCCGTGATATTTGTAGATTGTAGACAATCCATGTTGGCATTAACAAAGCCAGCATGTCAGTCAAAACACTGACACTTGCTGTCCCGGTAACAAAGTTCGCAAAGTTCATGCAGACGGCATCAGGGTACAGGGCAGGGTACCAGTTTGCGGCAATGGGAACACAATGGAAAGTAGTGAGAAGGAATGTGACAACCATCATGACGCCATTGAAAATCAAAAGACCAATAATCGTTAGTCTGACATTAGATTTTTGGCCGGTGAGGCGAAGTAGGAAGAGAAGGATGGAGGTTTTCACGAGAGCCAAGATGGGATTGTAGATGAGTTCGGTCTGGAATAATCAGTAATAAGCAATGAGAGATATTCACACCAGAAACTAACCGCATAGCCATATTTTGCACCGGGCACGGAGTCCCAATCGGCTGGGAGATCCCATATGTGTATGCCAACATAATTGTATTTTATCACTACTGGCTATTAGGATGGTTCCGATGGTAAGGTCGGCGAAGGAAGTGCTTTACCTTTGTATGAAGTATATGTCTCCGCCCAGTAAACGATCTAAAAAGGGAGAAGTTCAGTGGAAGATCTTGCTGTTAATCGTCCCCCCAGCATAAGAGCCTGCCCAGATCGCAAGGTCGATCAAGAGCTCAACTGCATATCCATTCATTTTCATGAAGGTTTCTTGCAGAATGGCACTTCTATGGCCTGCGAATCGTGAATAAAACTCACCATAGCAAAGCAAATCACCCAATCATCTGCAACGGGTTAGCGACGGTTTGTATTCAAATTTCAAAATATTGATTCTCAGAAAAAATGAGCATAACTGATTGCAATCACATACCTGCAGCAAAAGATCTAGTCAAGGATCTACTGTACAATCGTAAAAAGAGGGCAACTGTCGCAATGGCCGGAAAAACAAAAGTGATCGCAAATGCCTGAGCTTGACGATTATCGTGAGGAAGATCCGCAACAGCAGCAGCACTGGTAGCCATGTTGTGGTCGGTGAACCAGTCACAATTCCACCCTGGGGCTCATGTACAAGAAAGTGGAATGCAAACGACAATGGACCACCCTCACTGAACGATTTAGAAGAGGAACGAAAAGTGAATATCAAAAAATGGGACCATACACGACGCGCGACGAACAGGCCATTATATCTATGATAAAGTCAATTAGCAGGTGCAAATCAATGCAACCGAGGGTCCATCACCACATGGCAATCCAAGGATTGAAAAGTTCAATGCGACAAAAAAACCCAGTCAAGGGGATTTAGAAGGAAAGGTCGAAAAAAGCGAGAAAGTTAAAACGAGGTATTGAGTTTTCAACTCCACCAGGATTTTGACAAACATCGAGTCAAATTTTATGAGGAATAAAACGGACCGAAGGGGCAGCGACACTGTATGTGCGACAGCAGTAGTATGGATCTTTTCGAGCTTCGTCGCACCCGAGCATTATGACTAGGCCAGATTTGTGTTCTTTGCATCCGTACCCAGAAACTCGGGTAAAGAAAGGCAATTCCCGCCCCGGGTAAAGCCAGGGGTAAGTCGGGTACCCTACTTTCGGGCCACTCCTGTTTTGGGCCACCCTTTCACACTAAAAATCACTTTTTAGGCCTATTAATATCTCTATCAATATTTGATATAATTTGATGAAAATTTGTATATATATAATTTAGATCGATTTAAGCCTATTCTGAAATTTTTAGATTTTTAGGATTTTTCTATATTGAAAGCTAAAACTTCAAAATATCAATTTTCAAATTTGTATGGGAATCATATACAAAATTGAATTTTTTATAAAATCTTTAATAACTTTTTAACAACAATTATTAAAAGAAAACTATATATATTTTTGAGATATTTAAACTTAAATCTATATAAAAATTCAAAAAAAAATTCAAAAAAATTAACAGATATAGAGATATAGTATACAATGAGTTTAGAGTAGTATAAATAATCCCTGTTATTTTGAGGATACCCTTATAAATATTTATTTATAAGAAATTTTTTATTTTTTCTGAATCTCTTATATTAAATATACTATAAATTTATAATAAAATTTTATAGTTTATTTTTAGCAATTTTTATTATAAAGTTATTAAAGATTTTATAAAATTTCTAAATTTGTATGGGATTCTTATACAAATTAAAAAATCGATATTTTGAAGCTCTAGATCTCAATACAGAAAAATCCTAAAAATTTAAAAATTTCAGAATAAGCTTAAATCGATCTAAATTATATATATATAAATTTTCAATAAATTCTATCCATAAATAAGAAAGTTAAAAATTCTATTTTTGATATGAAAAGTGATTGAAAAGTGGTTCAAAAGGGGGGTGACCCGAAAGTAGGGTACCCGACTTATGGAACATGGAAGAAATTCTTGTGGAGTGCTGCACCTTTTGATTGCATCGCGGATTTGAACTTGAAATTTGTGATTGTGTGACAAAGGGCAAAGATGGGGTGGGCGAGTGCCTAGAGGGTGAGGGAGGTTAGAGACGGGACCGAGGAAGCAGCCAGTGGCAATCGGTGCAAGTCCGAAATATACAAGGTGTTCAACACGGTGATTAAATTCAGAATCTGCAAACCCCTTTCCTCCTGCATTCTTTTACTTCCGTTCAACATCTGCCGACTGTTACACTGCACACACACATGCAGTGTGAAATACAGATTCTGTTGGTATGAAAAGGTATCACCTTAATTGCCGGTACCAACTAAGGAGGAATAAAAAGCCACAATATATGTAGCGTAACGGCGTCGATGAAAGGCGGGGTTTTACGTCTCTTTTCTTTTTAAATGCTGATGCCCTTTGTTTCTGAAGTTTGTAGGGAGTAACGTTACGGTATCCAGTTCAGTGCCATAAAATTGACATTGATGTCAATGCAGCGAGTGCGGCCGGTCAATGTATTCTACTTATGTAGCTAATTCTGGTCCTAGTTCTACTCTAAAATTGATCGAAAGGGCTTAGCTATACAGACTTGGAGATTGAATTTTTGATCAATTCCAGGATCTACGTAACGTCTTGGCAAGTACAAGTAGCTGATTCGATCTGATAAACGCAAAGTAGACTTACTACAAGTCTAGATATTTAACAGTAAGGACTTTAAACCAATCATGCAAAAGCATGTGTATCATACAATTGGTGCTTCGCACTTCGTATATTCTTATTGACAAAACTTTACCTTCATCTGATGATCAGCTAGGGTTGAACTTCGTAAATGGGGCTTCCCGGTATATAGCCTTCAAGCCTCGAGATAGTAAAATACTACTTCGTACTAGTCGTCGTAGGGAAGGATTCGGATCGCAACTTTTTCCACATCAATCTTCGAGAACAAAATTACCTTTCAAAGTTTTAACCCTAACCCTCATTGATTTTCTCTAGGCTGGAAATTCTTTGATTGTCTAGGGGTCTTCTACTGGGAATTTCCATGAAACGCACCGAAGACCCTGGTATTTAACATCCGCATACCACAAAATATCAGTCGATAAAGATCAGAGTGGATAGCCCGAGATACTTATCACTATCAGCTGTGCCTAGGTACTCCCTCGAGAGTTCATACAGGTTACTTACTCAGGATTATGTACATTCGCTTCACAACTTATTAGGAAACGCGGCCGCTGATACACGAAGTCCAATAATTTCAGTAATTTACAAGCTTGACTCAAGCGATAGATGGGCATTGATCATTGAAAGACCTGATGCCCTAACAGAATGGAGTGCTGCATGTGAGAACCCTTAAAGAGTACAGTCTTCCATAGTAAATGGTATCATTATATGTTAAATATTACCTGGATAGATTTGTTATCGTAAGATCTTACCTTGTACAAGAGCAGAATCTTCAAGGTTCGAAAATCGAGACTGCAAGCGATGGACATGGATGTACAAACGAAAGGAGAAGAAAACGTGGCGATTCTGGGCTCACGAACGATTCAAGTGGAACCCTCGTTTCGATTTTTTGATTCGTGAACTATCTATGCTCCGCTATACTTCTGCAGCTTCGTGGAGTACGGTTCTCAAAGTTTGATTCATTTCTGCTGGTATTTACGGCTGACTCTCTGCAGGTGGGGAATGAACCTAACAGATCTTGACCACAACACTGGAATCTTAAGCTCATAGGCGAGCCGTTAGATGAAATAACCCACACATGCAAATACACTCGTACAGTCGCATAGTCTCTTCCGTCTGAGTCGGTATCCTAGATTCATCCTAAAATATCACTCAATTGTCAAATTTCAGAAAGTCTAGAGAAACATTTCAGTTTAGAATGCCTCATTTGAGTCGAAGAACCCATTTGTGGTCACTTGTTGTCAATTTTCAAACTTCGACTTTAATACACAATTTACGTCGTTCATTGGTCGTCCCTGGAGGAATCAATGATTATCCAATGATATGATAGTTCCCATATTAATAATTATTAGATTTTGTTATCGAATATCCACACGGCCCATATCTTTGATCTCAATTAGCCTCTAGTTCTCTTATGCAACGACTGGGTAGATCAGGGCTCAAAGTGGGCACCCTTTCTTTTCAGGTGTTTACGCCGAATGTACTATTGGCCATCCCCCGGCAAATCCACATTCTATCAAAATATTCGAAGGATATGTTTGATGCCGAGTTGTCCGAAATTCAAACATTGCGAGATTTCAATCTAACATGAATCAATCATAGATCCTGATATGTTAATTCATGTACTGAAGCTTTATCAAAACTATTCCTGACATAGGCTCGCAACCAGAATGGGAAAGCTTTCTCCAGGAGATCTCCACTATGTCTTCCCTTTTGGGAAAACATTCTTCTCAGCCACGCCGAGATCCAGATACCTAGACTTCTCTCAAGAGACAATTTCTATTAAATAGTTGGCCCCCAAGCCCATTCATTCCAGTCCACGCCTCTTTTGACCTTCCAAGTCCTGTCAAGTTCACACATCTAGAGAAGGAAGTTACTCTTGCATATCAGGTAGTTCTCTCTTAAACCCTTGACATTTTCCCGCTATGTTTCGCGACTGTTACTGATAGATTGCAGTCATGAAGACTTCACCGTCTTTAGCGGCAGCAGCAGCTGTCTTGGGTGCCGTTTCAGCACAAAGCACTGTAACCTCAACCTTGAGCCCTGCCACAACCACTGTTGTTTCAACCGCCACACCAGCTCTTTTTAGCAATGAAGTGGTTCAATTGACTGATGGCGTTCTTGATAACGTTGCTGCTGCCATCAACAATGAATCTATTTCATCTCTCTTCTCTTTCGACTCTGATTCCACCGCTTCGAACAGATCTGCTCGAGCATGCAAACTTCTTCCTGGTGATGCGTTGTGGCCCATTACTTTAATTTGGGATATTTTTGACATCCTCCTTGGCGGTGCTTTGATCAAGTCCACCCCTTTGGCCGCTGTCTGTTATCCGGAATGGCCTGAATATGATGCAGCCAAATGTGCGTCTGTCACAGCTGACTGGTACTTTTCAGAATTGCAGTAAGGATCATCCAATCCGACATATTATTGGATACTAACTTCGACACAGCGAGGCCGATCCAACTTCAATTCAGTTGCCTCTCTACCAGGGTCGTACTTGTATGCCTCCTGGATTTAACTATACAGACACCTGTGAGCAGGGTGGTTACCCCAGTTACGTTGTTAACGTCACAAACGTGGCACAAATTCAACTCGCAGTCAATTTCGCAAGAAATCTTGACCTTTCCATTGTGATCAAGAATACTGGTCATGATTTCAACGGTAAAGCATCTGGCAAGGGTGCCCTCACCGTCTGGACTCATTATCTCAAAGATAAAGCCTACTTACCAAACTTTGAAGCTGCAAATGGTTACTCCGGACCTGCTATCAAGGTTGGTTCCGGTATCCTGGTTCATGAAGCCTACGAATATGCCAAGAGCTTAGGAGGTACTGTAGTTGGCGGAGAAGCTGTCGCTGTAGGAATGGGTGGTGGTTATGTTGCCGGTGGTGGTCACTCGCCTTTGAGCAGTATGTATGGCATGGGATCTGATCAAGTCTTGGCCATGGAAGTTGTCCTTGCCAACGGTAAATTTATCACTTGCGATTCCAAAACCAACTCCGATGTCTTCTGGATGCTTCGAGGTGGTGGCGGTAGCACTATTGGTGTTGTCACATCTCTCACCGTCAAACTTCTCCCCAAACTCGAAACCACCACAGTTACCTTCAACTTCACTGTCGCAGATACTCCCGGTAACGACTCCTTCTGGGCAGGTGTTCAAGCTTATATTGACAATGCTGAAACCTTCGTCGATGCTGGTACCTACGGATATTATTACCTTGGAGCTAGCGCCTTCGAAATCGGAACCGATGTTGGTGGCAGTGATGCTTATTATTTCCGTATGGAATCTTTCGTCGCACCAAACATGACAATTGCTGAGACCCAAGCACTCCTCAAGCCTTGGTTCGATGTTCTTGACAGCAACAATATCACATATACCCCTTGGTACAACCACGCTGACAACTTGTAAGTTATTCCTAGCTTTTTTGTCTTGTTCACCATCATAATTCAAGCATGCTGACAATCATCCCTAGTCACGATGCCTGGGTTGTTTCTTTCCCGGAAGAATATGTCGGAACTGACATTGTCAAAACCGCTTCTCGCCTTATGCCTCGCTCTGTATTCGAGGACGATGACCTCCGCAATCAAACCTTTGCCGCTCACAAATCTGCCATCGAGCAAGGCTTCTTCATCGCCGGCTTCCATATCTCCGGTACCGGTATTGCTGTCGACCCACCCACTGATTCCGCTGTTCTTCCTGCGTGGCGTGAAACCATCATGCACACTATCGTCGGTGGTCAATGGGAGGCTACTAGCTCCTGGGCCGAGATCGAAGTCGTTGTAAAGGCCGTTACAGCCTTCATGGACACTTTCCGTGCCATTGCTCCTAATTCCGGCTCCTATATGTCAGAAGGTGACCTCATCGAGCCCAATCAAACACAAGCATTCTACGGTGCCAACTATGATAGACTTTATGCGATGAAGCAACAATATGACCCCAACGGCGTATTCTTTGCTCTCACTGCTGTCGGATCCGTCGATTGGGAAATCCAGACCACTGATCCTATTCCATATAACTGGAACACCAACGGTAGACGCTGCCCAGTCTAAAGGAGATGTCTGGAGAGATTGTATATAGAACCAAAATCGTCTGTAAATAGTTGACGAATAGATTGATAATATTAATGATAATGAATCTTTTTCTTCAAAGCCCAGCAAAATGCGTTTGTGGATATTAATCTTTCATTTTCCCGTTGAACTATATGACACAATTCCACGAGAATTTACCCCGCTTAATTTGACCAGACGTACATCTGGGTAGATAGATGTGGAGAGATGATTAAGTGATATACGGCGTCAAGTTAGTCTTACATTAAACTCGTGCTGGCTTCAGCTGTGTTGATTTTCTTGTATTGTGACTGTTAACTTTATCATCCCGTTGGAGGTCTATCTACCATTTCAACAATTCATTCCTGGGAGAATTTATGTCACTCCGGATGAGAGTTGGATCAGACAGAAGTCGAACTAGAAAGTGATTGAGGAGATATTAGGTATTAAACGATACTATCTACTTGAGTTAAGTGTTAGTCTATAGGAAGAGTGGCTTAAATGGTAAGCTGGAAATCTTGGACTGGTTTTCGGGGGAGAGAAACATGAACAATCCAGTGTCTATGGAATGTCTGTTCATCATTTTCCCCCTCCAAATCGTTAGAATTAAACTGACTGATGAAGCTGAAACACGCCAAAATTGGAAAATTGAGGAAAAAGACCTGTCAAAAGGCTGTTGAAAATTTGTGGGTAGAATAGGGTCGTTCTGCTACTTTGGGCGGCAGTTAAATGAGTTACTAGGCAAGTGATAGGTAGCTAAGAAATGGCAAACGCAAAGACCGTGTTGCAACTGAGAAAATCCTGCTTAATCTAAAACCTTCCAGTCATTCATTGTTTGTTTTGGATTAGATGATGACACCCCTTCTCCTAAGATAACAATTTGAAGACGAATGAATTGACAACAACAGACATGATTGAGATTCTGGCGTCTGTCCTGAACGTTCAAAGTGCATTTGTTGTATTGTTCATCAAGGACATAGATGTATCCGAAATCGACTCGTTCCTGAACGTCGTATGGGACATGGAGAGATGAAAAGTGTACCATCAAGCCCTGCACTATTATCTCAATCGAGACCTGAACTCCCCTCGGAATAAGTGTGATAGGTGGAGAAATAGAGCACATGAGGTGATATAATGGGGTTTTCAAAAACGTCTCTGCCCTATGTTACTTTTGTTGACTTGATCCATGAAGTCGACAACCAGATTGAAGTTCACGAGCACCCTGATAACCGCCATCATTGAGAGGTCTCGACGCCAGTCTCAATGCCAGTCTAGAGAGTTGTCTTGAGCGATGCGCACATCGAATCAATCCAGAGATTTCGGTACCTGAGACTCCTAA
Source organism: Botrytis deweyae (assembly GCF_014898535.1). Taxonomy (NCBI): domain Eukaryota; kingdom Fungi; phylum Ascomycota; class Leotiomycetes; order Helotiales; family Sclerotiniaceae; genus Botrytis; species Botrytis deweyae. Next base: position 189,326 of record NW_024066265.1, read on the forward strand.
TATCTTTGGTCGCATCTTGGTATAAGTTTGATAATGTTCTTGAGCCCCTCTTTCTCCAGGACTCAATATGCTCTAAATAGGTTTCAAGGTCGAGCAATCTGGTCGTGATGATCGTCTGATGCTCACCCTATTCGAGAGACAACTGACAGAGATGGTGGGTGAACAATGCTTCTAGATTTGGACGAAATTCTCCGTCACCATGATCCAAGTAGTTCCGTTCTATCAAAATGGTTTGGCATCATCTGTTTGGCTATCAACTTTGAAGCAACCGAGCGCCAATTTAGGATATGTAGAGTCTACTAGGTACTCGCGGGTAGAATCAGCAATCTTTGACTAATATTGCCAGATCAGATTCAAGCATGAAATTCTGCCTTGGGGCTGGCAAGTGAATTGAACATTTTACCGCAGTATATTAAAATTGCCCGGAGCTGACAACAATGACTCCATCTCCATGTTGTAGAACAGTGATGAATTGACAGCATTTGCAACTTTGCGAAGTTTGCTGGTAATCACCATAATCTTCGGATGATCCCGATTCTTTCAATCGAAACGAACTAATCGTAATCAAGAAATAAATGATAAAGCTACGCCTATCCCTTCGTATAAGCTTTGAAGTTCTCCAGCGTAGTAGTTGTTAAAGCGTTTGGCAATCATTGATAGGTAATGGGAACAGGTCTTAGTATTACAGTGCCAAAGGGTACCCCAAACCTTTATATCGAAAATACATTTATTCACAATATTTTGCCTATTTTGAGAATGAAATAATTGCCACGTGAATTATGTGAACAACAAGATGTATAATGCAAAACGGAATATAATCAGATCAATTTATATACCAATTTGATGTAATGCGTTCAATTCTGGCAGCTCATTCTTTATCTACGACACCGCCAAACTGCGTTCTCTTAACTTCACCCTTACCCCTCATTCCCATTGACAATTAATTTTTTAACCACCAGATCAACCAACACCCAAGTTCTCTTTGACTTCATACCCAACTTCTTTGATTCAAACTCATAATCGTACCCTACCTTTATTCCACCAATCTTGCAGACAATATTCAGGGTGATCTCCCATGCGCAGAATGTCTACCATCACAATTGGAAACCTACCCCGTTTGTCCTCAAAAGCTCTCTCTGATATCCTTCTTTCTCACGCCTCGTCGAACCTGGATGCCCCTTCCAAGCCACAGAACTTAGCTATTATTGATGTCCGTGATGATGGTATGTCTGTTTCGGGCACTATTGTCTGTCTATGAAGACTACTGCTATTCTTTTCAGTCATTTCAAATCACTGACTTCAATCCACTTTCGCAGATCACATAGGCGGCCATATCAAACATTCTACCCACGTCCCATCCTCCACTCTCGACTACAAGATCCCCGAATTGGTTCGGAAACTTAAGGATAAAGATACAGTTGTATTTCACTGTGCTTTGAGTCAGCAGAGAGGCCCCAGTGCCGCATTGAGATATATACGCGAAAGGGAGAGGATTATGGGCGTGGGTGCCGGCATGAGCGCTGGATCTGTTGGAGAAGCCATGAAGAAGAATAAGGAGGCAGTTGAGAAGAAAGCTGATGACGGGGAATGGGAGGATGTTGAAGAGGAATCCGAGAAGAAAGAGCAAAAGGTCTACGTTCTGGATCAAGGATTCGTAGGATGGCAGGAGATATATGGCGAAGATTCACGCTTGACAGAAGGATATCGGAAAGAGATCTGGGAAAATGGTTATTAAGATGAAACTGGGAATTTCACCAACCAATACCCTGCAATAAAACAATTTTAAGCACACATACACGAGTCTTCATGGTATAATACGCCTACTCTTTATACATAAGAACGGAAATTCTTTTTTTCTTTGAGGGGGAGGGGGGCTTGCTTGCTATGCGTAGCTCGCGGCATTCATCCAAATTATATTCCACTCGAATTCGACAACAGAGGTTACAAGATAGAAGCACAGCCTCTACCTCATTCACTGCTTTGTCCCCTCTACATCTCTCACCAAGTCTATTACCTTCTGAATTGTTTCCTCTTCTAGGACGGAAAGCTCCCGCCTCAGAAATTTCAGTCCGTACCGGCTAGAGATCATTTACTTCCTCAACATCTGGCACATATAGTTGGCGGAGGTACATGGCTTGTAGTTGAGCGATCGAGATTGTTGACAATCCTTTGGCAACACTTTGATTCGTACAGAAAATTGGTCATCCGATTATCTTGTGGACTGCGCATGCCTATGGCCTTAAGCAAGTCATCAAAAGAGACAATGAGATGGGTGCACTTTATGTCATCCGCAAGCTATGTAGCTGATCCCATTGGTTGGTGCCATGACGCTTGAAGACTTGGTTCGTAAGTTGTGACAACCAACTCTTTCCTCGAGTTCTTGACTACTTTTCTTCTAAAAAAAGATCCAAGAGCATAACGAATCCATTGGACGTCTTACCAGCTTCAAAAGTCTTCCAAAGGTGATACTGTAAGTCTTCGGAAGGTTTCACATAATGTAGTCCAGGCTGTGCAACAAGCACCCATAAAACTTGTTAGGTAAATGCTCTCTTGAAAAATATCTCCTCAGTATAGTATGAGAATGCAATATCATTGATCAAAGACGCTACCTTCGGATGACCAAGATCTGGCCATAATGAAAAGGCGGTATTGCCATTCGTCAACTTGTGAAACATATCAACTGCAGACTTTACAATTGGGGCGAGGGCGTTGACGTCAAGCAGATGAGGAAACGGACTGGGTGAAACTAGGATTGAATGGATTTCTCCATGGAATGTATCAATGTTATCTTGGGTTTCTCATCGCTTGCAAAATATGAAGATGTGTACGTGTTTTCCGGAGCATCTTCATTTAGCTTTACCACCATATCATTTCTTGAAATGATAGATTATCTTTGAAGACGGGGGTATCGTCAAGTTGCGTTGCCGCCTTGATCAATGTTAAATTCTGCCTGGCTGAATTGTGTGCCTTCCTCCAATCTCCTTCAGAAATCAGTCGAGGGAGCCTATATCTACATTTGATGCCTTGCAACGAGCGACGGATGCGATGTGTCAAAAAATCTTCTGGGATACTGAATCAAACTCAAACCAGAGCTGTACTACATTTTTGCCATCACGATTTTGTTCAACTTCCACACTCAGCCTAGTCATTTCGTAGTTCTCTTTCGAGAACATCCGTCACAATTCTCGTGTGCGAATCAGGTCTTATTATAGCCAGGCATCGATGTTTTTTTCTTTCGTGGTCTTGCAGTGGCTAAGATGGAACAATAGCAGAGTTGTCTCAAGCAAGTGGATAGATAATTCGCGTTGATCTCGGAACTCGTGTAAAGAGGCCCAAAAGATTCAAAGCCAGGATGAGACAAACGTGATGGAGGTTCTCGTCGTGAATTTTTAGAGACGTATTGAATATGGTTTCGCTTGTAGTTCTGCGATATTGAGAACGAGACAACGAGGTAGTGTTCCAGTCATGACAAGATAGACATAATATTCTGTACTTAAGAACTCTCAAAGAGATTAAATGCAAAATTGTTTTTGAACATTTTTAGGTACAGCCACATAAAATAAACTCCGTTTAAATATTGCAACTGTCATGTCGACCTTTGCCAGTATGAATTGAAAGAACGTGTTGACTTTGACAGAGGATAGGCCTCGAGAATCCAGGGCTACCCTATTCAATCAGGTGAAGATGAGACTTTCAATTATATCAATGGCTGAGTGCATGAGAATTCAAGAACCTCCAGCAAATAAATATGAAGGAATACAAATCGTGGGACGGTGTCTTCAATGTTCTAGTAACATTAACTAACATATGGTCAAAATCTAATTTACATCTCTGTTAAATTTATTCTAAGCCTTCCACTCGCAACCGTGTCAGGGCCTTGGAATCCTGCGAGTCAATATTTGCGAGTCTTGTTTTGTAAGTCATAGCCATTAGCTTTACTCCCTTCATCCCGCCGGTGCTTATTGTTGAATGCCTCCAGCTAATTCAGATGTTATCCCTCACTAATTTGAACCTTGGTGGCGATGATGAGATCAACAGTACTGTGGTTACTCTGAGATGTACTCTACGTCGGCTTGAGGAAGAAACTGAAAGTCACTGTGCAAATCAAGACTACTTTACCTGTGCCAAGTCTGAGTGGTGGAGATGAGGGTTCATTGAAGACCGTATTTGATGCAGTGAGTTCTAGAGCTTGCGGGATTCTTCAATCCGATATGTAAATAGTCATGCCGCGTTAAATTGTGAGTCTTTCCTTCCATCCAACAATGTGGGTTCTTTCGGCGTGTCTTTAATTCTATGGCAGAAGGACATTTTATGTCATAGTCTATAGAATTTCTTGGAAAACCACAGCATTTCGATCTCCCCCCTTCATTTAGCGAGTTCCGTCACCGAGATACACGACTATAAATTGAATTGGGTCAAACGTCATGTAGAACAGAAGGGCGGGAGTCCAAGAAAGTTTCCATGTCAAAGGTACAAAAGGTTTGAGACGTTCATGAAACCAGTGTAGTGACATTCAGTTGAAGTTGATGATCGAGGATCGAGGGGGACGACCAAAGACATTCTTTGTAAAATAAGAACATTCACAAATTTGATACTCAACATAATCGATTGTTAAAGCACACAGAAACTGAAATTCTTGTATGAATATCAAAAGAGAAAATGTTTTTTAACGTTAAAACTTATGTAAATAACACCCAAAATAATTTCAAATGCATTGGGACAATGACTTGATAGATTTTTGATATGCTTTATGTTTGTTATCTAAAACAGTAAAATAAGAGAAGGAAGGATCGCCCAGGTTTCTCAGCTTTGGTGTTGATTACAGATATTCAAGAGCATGTGGCATGTGCGACATGTGATTGAAGTTTGGGGTCTGGAAACGAACGGGTCTGTCAATTGTTGACTGCGCTTATGTAATTCCAACAATCGAAACACTGTATTCACACTGGATGTTGTGTTGTTTTCCATCCGCATAGAATAGAAATCGAGAACTCTGAGCTAAGAGCTGATATCTAGTCTACTAGTCTGAAAGCTGGTATGTAGGTCGACACCCTTTACCTTAAATTATCTAGATATGAAATGAAGAATGAATGAACGGATTGATAAATAGTGGAATTAAATCAATTGCCCTAGAGGACATGTGTTATGAACTGAGATACACGATTCTCCTAGCAGAAACACTCCCGAGGTTTCGTTGTCAATCATGTGTTTGCAGGTGACAATCACAATGTATGATCCAGTCCTGTCATGTCGGTGGTCAAAAACCTTGTGGATCCAGTATCGTGGGAATTCAAAATTTCCGCATTGGACCATAAAATAGGAAGGAGAGAGATTGACACGTGTTAGACATCACAATACCGAGTACGATGTAGATTAGGATCCATCGGAGAAACTCGGATTGCATGATCAAAGTAATCAATGACAATTCCAAGACGCAGAGCTCTCCACATTGACTGTCAACCCCATGGGCAAGAATGGGGCGGTCCGCGTTATCTCTCTTGGTGTAAGAACTAAGGTACGGAAGAGAGAATTAGGTATCGCGAGATTTCCCTCATGTACGCTGCCTCGTGAGTAACCTTGGGGAGAAATCTCACTTGAGAATTGTGATTCAATATTCCATGAGGCATATCTTGATACAACAGCGACGGGCCGTGAATTCCTAACCCATGCACACGTGCGAGATAAATGTTGAAGGGTATGAGAGAATTAGGATAGTTACATTAGCCGTGAGGTGAGGCAAAAAAAAAAGAGTTGAGGCAAGAACGGCAAAATGGAGATTTGGAAGACGCAACACCTCTAGGCTCTAGCACTCTAACACTACCTAGTATGTATCACGACCGAAGGAGGGATTAATACTTTAGCGCGTGGTCACCACAAGCTGGTCGCTGGGAGATGGCGCGAGACGCTGAAGAGGGGAGGCTATGTTGAAAGGTCCGATGCAATGCTGTACGAAGGAGAGATGATATACGGTAGGTAGTTGGTAATTGCCATGTTACATTCAACGTTTTTGTTGTATTACACATGAGGATGAGTATGGGCATGAGCATATGTATACATGTGAGCCAAGGCGCAAAAATGTGATAATTGACACAATTGGCATATGAAGAAGGCGGCTATTGCGTTTACATGTGTGTGAAAATGTTGAGGATATTTTAATGTTTGGGAGTTACTCAATGGCAGTGATGAAGTGATGATTGTGAATAGCATTGCCAGTAGTATTCGGCAAATTGATTTGCAGGTTTCCATTCGGGTCCGGGAGAATGTGAAGACAGGACAGGATAGTGATTTCCTCAACATGAGCTGATTTTCGATTCTTCCCTTGCCGCCATCAACTACAATGTATGTCTCTTTCAACCGTTGACCATCCATGTACGACGTATTCTTTCGTCAATTGTAAGTTCAACGTTGTGTATAAGTGGACCTAGGAGTGTTTAACGAAAAAAGGACCGAAAAGGAGAGAACGGCTTCCTGGATAAGTTCATTCGGGTAAAGGGCCATGGTTGGCGAATGTCATGATTTTTCCGGATAACATCATACATCATACATGATACATGATTGGAATCGAGATGGGATTGAGTGAGTGATTACCTTAGCATGTGGGAAAATGAAGACATCGTGAGATTTTTGGTGGGGCTGGTTATCGTCACAATCGCATCGCCTGCAGAGTACGAAAAGGTGGATCGGATTACTGGGCAGGGAGGGTAGGGAGATGAGGATGGCTCGGATGGGTAGGATAGGATAATCTATCATTGCCGTGCCCGGTTATCTGTACACCTGTACGGAGTACGAGGAGCGAGAGTCGAGAGATTCACAATCGATCAAGGACCACGGTCGTTGCAACTGCAGTACTAGGTAGTTTGTCAGTCGCAAAGACCATGATGAAATCTTTTTACTCCGTGCTGCCCGATTCCGATGCCGTTTCATCCATCCATCCATCAACCAATTGCCTCATGATAATTCATTACCACCACAAATGGACGAACATTACTCGGACGTTGGAAGGGAAACTCCACCATGAAATTGACCTCATGATTTGTACTTTGTTGGTTTGAGTGATCATATACATACTACCTAGTACATCCAAGACACTCACACTCACACTCACACGCACACGCACACTCACACGCACACTCACATTCACTCACACCCTCACTCTGGAACCTCGTGATTTCCGTGAGATGTGCTGGTGGGGTTTGTTTCTCATGTTGGAATAGGGAGTACATACCAGGTACAGTATCTGGTATCAAAGTATTCAAGTTGAGAGATGCATCTACGGCGGAGCAAGTACGAAGTATGCAATGAAAACAAACAGAGAAAGTTTAAATAATGTGAATCCTTATTATTGCATGATACACGATATGCTCCGGACCATGTACAATCTACATACGACATATTCATTTACCAGATTTCGATTCACCACCTACCAGGTAATCTTACATACTGCTGACTGGCTATGCTTGATCATTCATTCCCTCCTGAACCTCGCAGATGGAGGTTTCATGTGTTCTTTTGGAGAATCACCTCCCATATGGCCATCAGTCAGTCAGTCGGTGGCAGATACGGAGTACTTTGTACATTTATCCGATTTGCCCCGGTCTGGGCTCTGGACCATGGACCAGATAATGCAATCAATGCACGTTCCCCAACTTTGGCTTGATCACTGCCCATTGAGCCATTGCACTTGGCTCTTTATCCCACATTGAGTAATTATATTTGTAACTCACCTTAGTCAATGCCATCTTTCATCCTCAGCCATAATCCATCATCCATCATCCATCATCCATATTCCATATTCCACCTGCATCATTCATTGGTGCCAGCCCAATCCAAGTTATCCATCCATCCCCTCCCCGCCCTCGATCCCCTCGATCCCACCCTGACCGTCCTCTCCATTTCTTCCCCACTGCTCAATGCACCCAATCAAAATATCCCCAGCTTTGATGTTGAAACCACCAAACTGCGTCATACTCTCTCTCGCCCTATCAACATTCTTCGTATCAGATCGAAAATACGTTGCTTCGTGCCGGTACGTCGTCGTAACTTGATTGAATCCACTTTCATCATTTCCACACCTTACCGCATCCGTCTCAAAGCTGGAGTCAAGGCATCTGCATGTTGTCTGCAATGATTTAATGATTAATGGATTATCCACGGTATCTATGGCATCTCTGGCATCTATGGCACCTCTAGCCTCTCTCTCTTCTCAATGATTGGTCGCAACCAGGTAACCTTGCCAGGAGGTCATTAGCAACGGCCCTCTCCCTCCTCTTAGTTTCATCCATGTTGTTGGTGTACCTACCTACCTACAGAGCCCTGCAAGCCTGCGCAGAGCACCGCTTTGGAAATCCCTCGTTTCTTTTTAATTCCTCCAAAGCACCTAAAGATCTGGATGTCTTATTGGTTGATCTTTTTCAGGTACATCGCAATACATCCAATAAAATTACTTCCCCGCCATTAGTCTAGACATTCGTGCAGATATTCTGCCCTCCTCCAATCCGAGATACCTCCTACGTAGTATAAGCCAAGATAGTGGTTACAAAACTGGTGACCTTGCTTTTTGGGTTGACGGTGCAATGCCATCGATCCCCCTGCGCCCATTTTTGCCAATATACACCTGGGTATTCAAATATATAAACACCAACTGCTTCCTCGATTTCTCCTTCCCTTGATCATAATCTTTCATCCATTCTAATAACCTTTCGTGTGTTACCACGTTCTATCTTTACAACACCTTTCGACACAGTCATCAATTTGACTCACAATCCATCCTACACACCTCCATCATACCCCGCCATATACCTACTCAAACCCACGCTTCACCTTTGCAAACAACATCGCATCCATATCACCTAAACTTCCTATAAAAGAATACACCTGGATATTTTTAGAACTCATCATTCATCATCTATCATTATGGGTTTAAAAGCAGTTCATTTCGGTGCCGGCAACATCGGTAGAGGGTTCGTCGCTGAATTTGTGAGTCCATGTTCATTTTAATCTTTGAATTCCCAATATTCGAGACCTATGTCTCACGCCAGTCTTTCGAAACTTTTCAACTGCACTGAATAATTTACCATGGCACGCATGATACGGAAATATTTACTAACATTACTCTTAGCTTCACAAATCTGGTTATGAAGTCGTCTTCTGCGATGTCATGGACAGCATCATCACAAAATTACAAACCACCCCTTCATATAAAGTTATTCAAGTTGGAGCCGAGGGTACAAGCGAAGATACCATCACCAATTACCGTGCGATAAATTCGAAAACACATGAAGCCGATGTTATTGAGGAGATTCGTACAGCCGATGTAGTAACATGCTCGGTTGGCCCAAATATTCTCAAGTTCATTGCACCAGTCATTGCCAAGGGTATTGATGGCCGAGCCAATGATGCAACCCCCATTGCAGTCATTGCTTGCGAAAATGCCATTGGTGCCACTGATACCCTCGCCAATCACATCAAGGGTGACCACACTCCAGAAGATCGTCTAGAGGACCACCACGAGCGCGCACGATATGCAAACTCTGCCATCGATCGCATTGTTCCCGCTCAAGACCCAAATGCAGGTCTTGATGTCAAGCTTGAGAAATTTTACGAGTGGGTGGTTGATCGCTCACCTTTCCATGATCACGAACCTCCGGCGATCAAGGGAATCAAATGGGTGGATGATTTAATACCATACATTGAGCGTAAACTCTTCACCGTCAACACTGGACACGCAGCTGCTGCATACCACGGATATTACCACCAGAAGACTACAGTCTACGATGCACTACAAGACCCTAAGATCCTCAAGGAAGTCCACATGGCATTGGAGGAGACAAGTAGACTGATCGTCGGCAAGCATGGTATCGAAGCACAAGAGCAAAAGGATTATGTCGACAAGATCATTACCAGAATAGGAAACCCACATCTGGAGGATGCAGTAGAACGAGTTGGTCGTGCACCCTTACGAAAACTGAGCAGGAAAGAAAGATTTATTGCCCCTGCAGCCGAACTTGCGGAGGAAGGAAAGGAATTTGGTGCATTGCTAGACGCTGCTGAGATGGCTTTCCGTTTCCAGAACGTTGAGGGTGATGATGAATCCAAGGAGTTGGCCAAGATCATGTCGGAAAACTCACCAGAACAAGTCGTGGAAAAGGTCTGCGGGTTGCAATCGGATCATCCATTGTTCCCTCATGTGGTAGCCGTCGTTAAGAAGGTTCAAGCCGATGAGTAGAGTGGTGATAGTAATACTTTTTTCTTTTTCTTTGAGGGATTTTAGGATGGCGAATGGATAGGCATGATAGGGATGGATTGGATAGTGAGCGATACTTCTGGCGTGTTATGGATACGCAGTACGCTTTTGATGACTTGGAACAATGTAGTTACCCACGGATCATAGTATGAATGGAATGAACGGAATACCAAGTTCGAGATATTTACCACTTGGTCGTTAATTTGAAGAATTGAAAATTGGTGCAAATGAAATGCTAGAGAGGTGTAGAATATCCTCTTAAAAAAACCAAAGAGTGTAAAACATGGGAATTCGTAAAGACTTCTCGATACTCGACATGATTGAGAGAGGTATTGATGCACCAATTCGTGTTCTGGTCTTGTTGCAAGGACCATATACTTTGTTGAGAAGTACGATCAGATGTAATGTCAAACATTTGAGAGCTCATCACCACGGTTTACTTTATAGCAAAATAGCAATTCAACTCTCTTTCGCAGTGATTGGTACCAGATGATGGTGTTGGAGATCGAGGGTACGAGATAACAAGACAGTAAGGACAAGACTTTATATAGTGATAGGATCAATTCGATTTGGAGGACTAGCCAGAAAGAAATTGTGATTGATGTGAATTTGAAAAGCGAAATTTCGGTACTCTGTTGAAATTTATATTGATATACAACTACTTTTTCTCAAATTATCGAAATCTTCACTACTATTGCATTTTCTTTGTATTCTGGGGATGTGAAATAAGGTTATTACACTAACCCTAATCAGCGCTAGTCAGTATCATTCAAGCTGCCACATCTCGAACTCCAAAGGAACATTGAAATATATCGAGGGACAACTTTGAATTCCTGTTATTTCTTCCCTCAACCAATTCTTCTTCTAATACAACTCCGAGAGGTTCAAAAGCAAGCTCATAAATCGCCTGACTTCTGCGATTGAATTCACACCAGAAAACCTCGCAGAGGAACCATTTGCGAACCCATTCAATACGTGCGCTGAAAGCCACAGTATTGCTTTTTCTACCCCCCTTACTTTTCAAACATAATTCAAAATGAGGTTGGACGTAAAGGTAAGAAGAATTCCCTCTTCTGCTTGTAATCTGCGATATATGTACAGCTGTCGAAAGCTATGGTTGCTTTAGCTGTGCCCGCGAACCTGGATAGCATCAACAATCTCAAATTAAGGGAGATGATTGTAGTTGGGAATATGGCAGCAGTCACTAATTCGATTTACAAAACTCAGAGGCAGTTATTTGCTCGATCGGAAAGAGTCAAGGGAATTGATTTCCATCCAGTCGAGCCATGGATTTTAACAACCCTTTACAGCGGTATGTTGGCTGGCGCATGAATTGATTTGAGGATGGAGTATTGATTGCTCGCAGGTCATGTTTACATTTGGTCTTACGAAACTCAGGTTAGTAACATCAATATCTGAATGCCCTCTCGCGCTGACAATCTTCAGGCTATTGTCAAGACATTTGAGTTGACAGATGTCCCTGTCCGAGCTGGTAGATTCATTGCTCGAAAGAATTGGATTGTTTGCGGTTCCGATGATTTTCAATTACGAGTTTACAATTATAATACTTCAGAAAAGATCACCACTTTCGAAGCCCATCCAGATTACATTCGCGCCATCGTCGTTCATCCTACGCAACCTTTCGTTTTGACCGCCTCTGATGATATGACAATTAAGCTGTGGGATTGGGATAAGGGTTGGAAATGTGTGCAGGTGTTTGAAGGACATAGTCATTATGTTATGGGACTAGCTATCAATCCAAAGGATACGAATACCTTTGCATCGGCATGTTTGGATAGGACCGTAAAGATCTGGAGTTTGGGATCATCCACAGCAAACTTCACACTAGAAGCCCACGAAACGAAAGGTGTCAACCATGTGGATTACTACCCTCAATCCGACAAACCGTATCTCCTCACTACTTCAGACGACAGGACAGTCAAGATTTGGGATTATACTACGAAGTCTTTGATTGCAACTTTAGAAGGACATACAAGCAATGTTTCCTTCGCATGCTACCACCCCGAATTACCTGTCATTATCTCTGGTTCCGAGGATGGCACAGTCAAAATATGGCATGCAAATACATACAGATTAGAGCAATCCCTGAATTACGGATTGGAGAGAGCTTGGTGTGTTAGTTACCAAAAGGGTAAACAGGGCGTTGCTGTCGGTTTCGATGAAGGTGCGGTGGTTGTAAAGATGGGTCGAGAAGAGCCTGCAGTATCTATGGATAATTCTGGAAAATTGATCTGGGCTCGACATAGTGAAGTTGTCTCGTCTATTATCAAGGGTGGAGGTTAGTATTTCCAAGTGATTATAGGGTCATTACTAATTCATTTGTAGATGCTTCAGTAAAGGACAATGAGCCAATCTCCTTACCCACGAAAGATCTCGGTACCTGCGAAGTATATCCACAAACTCTTCTCCACTCTCCAAACGGCCGTTTTGTATCCGTATGCGGTGATGGTGAATTCATCATTTATACAGCTCTTGCGTGGAGAAATAAGGCTTTTGGCTCGGCTTTGGATTTTGTTTGGGGTTCGAAAGATAACAGTAATGATTACGCGATTCGGGAATCGGGAACCAGTGTAAAGATCTTCAAAAACTTTGTGGAGAAAAGTGGTGGTCTTGATGTTGGCTTCCAAGCTGAAGGTCTGACAGGCGGAGTCCTTCTCGGTGTTAAGGGCCAAGGTGGTATCGGTTTCTATGACTGGCAAAGCGGTGGACTTGTTAGGAGAATTGAGGTTGAGCCAACAGAAGTACGTATGTCTGATGTGAAAATGTGACAAAAGCTGATTGATGTAGGTCTACTGGTCTGAAAATGGAGAATTGGTCGCTATTGCATGTGAAGATACCTTCTACGTCCTCAGATTCTCGCGAGAGAACTACATTGCGGCTTTGAATGCCGGAGAAGTCGATGACGATGGAGTTGAGGCTGCGTTTGAAGTTGTGACGGATATCAATGAAACGTATGTCAAGGCAAGGCCAATGCAAATCGAATGCTAACATAATCTAGTGTACGAACTGGTGAATGGGTAGGTGATTGCTTCATCTATACCAACAGCACCAACAGACTCAATTACCTCGTTGGTGATCAAACCTATACCATCTCTCATTTTGATCAACCTATGTATTTGCTCGGATACATCCAGCGCGACTCTCGTATTTATCTCGCTGACAAAGATGTCAACGTCACTTCTTTCGCCCTTTCTCTTGCAGTCGTCGAATACCAAACTTTGGTCTTGAGAGATGATATGGATACAGCTGCAGAAGTACTCAGCACGATACCAGGAGACCAACTTAACAAAATTGCTCGTTTCCTCGAGGGCCAAGGTCACAAAGAATTGGCATTGGAGGTTGCAACTGACAGCGAACATAAATTTGAGTTGGCTCTCGCATTAGGCCATCTTCCAATAGCTCTTGAACTTGCCCGTGAAGCAGATGTCGAACATAAGTGGAAGACAGTAGGTGATGCAGCACTTGCTGGTTGGGATGTTGCACTTGCAGCTGAATGTTTCAAGAATGCAAGGGATCTTGGTTCGTTGTTGTTACTTCACTCAAGTACGGGTGATAGAGAGGGACTCAAAGCATTGAGTGCACAGGCAAGCGATGCTGGTGCACACAATGTTGCATTTACTTGTCTTTGGCAATTGGGAGATGTTGATGGATGTATTGAGCTGTTGGTTAAAACTGGCAGAGCAGCAGAAGCAGTGCTATTCTCACAAACATATAAGCCAAGCATTACCGTCAAGACTGTGCACGCATGGAAAGCTCAGTTAGAAAATGACAAAAAGGGCAGGGTCGCCAAGACCGTTGGTGTACCCGGTGAAGATGAGGAGCTTTTCCCTGAATGGGAAGAATATTTAAGGTTAGAGCAGGAAGGTAATGAGAACCTCATTGATGTTAATGGGGATGGACATGATAAGATTAATGGCGATGGACCCGACCCTGATGCTGAAGCTGTGGAGGAGGGTTCACTGGAGACAAAAGAAGAAGACGATGAGGAAGAATCAGAGGAGTAGTTGAGTGGTCCACAAATAAATTGGGGACGAATTGATTTTTGGGAAATTTCTGGAAGGTGGCTATAAAAGCAGCTGTGGAGTAAATGACGCATTTGATAGAGAATTAAAGATTTATTATTTCTAGGCCCAATAGTCATAGGGGAGGGGTGATTGGTTTTGCTATCTGATAATGAATGATGGGTGGAGAGCTGAAACAAGAGGAACGGGAATGGGAAAGACGATTAAAATGAAGGGGCATTCTAGTGAGAAAAAATCTCTTCAGCTCGTTCATTCTGCAGTGTTGATTGATCCTTATGTGGTGAGTTTGGTACCCAGTGGTAAAAAATCCTTCTTGAGGAAAACCCCAAAATTACTTCGTTCTTAGTGCATTGAAGCTTTTACACTTGTCAAAACGCAAAACTGCTTTCCCAATGACCATCCTTTAAACGTGATCATCCACTGTCTCGATTCTTGGCAGTACTCTTTGACTCCGTCGCAATCACATCTGCCCAAGGGGCTCAACTCGTGTCTAGGGTGCACGCGTGAGGGAAATATCCGTGTACCTTATAGCTCAGTATTGAAAAGCTGGAAGTGCTAAGATGAATGACTGCCTGGGAATTTTGAAATGATTAAGTGCAGAATTGCTGGATCCTATATCTGCTGTCAGGCACGTTGAAATGTAACCAAGTGGAAAGTTTGGAGCGAGCCGGAAGATCCATAGTCAAGTGAAAAGATTCCTCTAAGCATACCTTAGTGGGGGTTGCTGGTTTTTAATTATAATATTTCAATTATGTTTTATAAAAAAAACTGTGTATATAAGGCAAAACTGTATATATGAAGCAAAATTGTATATATAAAACAAAATTGTATACAAATAACAAAACTGTATATACTAAATATTCTATATAATTTATAATAACTTTTATAATATTTTATTAATTATTAATTAAAAATATAAAATATAATACTTTATTTTATATACAAAATTCTTTTAAAAATATTATATATATTTTCTTATATTATAAATGATATAGTAAATATTGATATATACTATAAATTTTAATAATTATTATATTTTCGAATTTCTACTATATCATTTATAATATAATAGAATATAAATAAAATCAATAATAAAATATTATATTAGGAATTCTATAGTATAATTATTATTGTAAATATAATTTATATAATAAATAATAATAATTATTATATTTTTTAATTTTTATTATATATATTATAATGTAATAGAGAATAAACTAAATTAATTTAAGAATATTATATTCGAATAAAAAAGTTAAAAAGGAAAGAGATTTTTAAAGAATTTTTTTATTTTTTGTATATATTTAGTTTAAGTTAAGTAATTTTAAACTAAATAAATTATAATAAGTTATTATATATATTATATAATATTTGTTATATATATTTTCTTTCAAAGAAAATATAAATTCCTAATTATATAAAAATATAAATAATATAAATACTATTCTCAATCTTTTATCAATATTTCCAGAATATCATCCCTAAAATATTATTTCTAGAATATTATCTTCTCAAAAATATTCCAATATCTCTAGCACAGATTAATTGTAATATAACTTCAAATGCTATTTTTAATCCCTTATCAATATCTCCAGAATATTATCCCCAGAATATCATTCCCAGAATATTATTCTCAGAATATTATTCTCAGAATATT